>NW_003216446.1:230516-238942 GCF_000006405.1 Perkinsus marinus ATCC 50983
CTGACACGGTGCGTCTCGGTTAAGATGAAGAGTCTGAAAGGACCCCTAATTGTCGTTCCGTTCTATATCATTGCAGAGCGGAACCGGCTCTCTAACGATCTGTCGGTCCTCATCGGTCCACCAGCTCTTCAAGATCTCGGCTATCGTCTCGTCGATCTACATCAGCACAGCGAGCAGGAGGCCAACACAGCAGAAGATACCAGCACGTTGTCACTCTGCCAGCAGTTCGGTTGCAAAGCTACTGAAAGGCTATGCAACTATTTTTTATGGAGGGAGGACTTGCCGATAAGTACAACAACTTGATCGACGAACCCTGACCCCCAAGTCTATATAGCTCAAGAAGAGTCTCTGAAGAACCAGACATCTTGACCGACAACTACCCGGAAGATGGAGCTCTGGTGACAGACACAAGATGTTCCGCTGAAGATACAACACACTTGATCGAGCGGACCCGCTTGAAAAATAGTGGTTTATGGACAGCGAGGATGACTCCTAATCATCCTACAAACGACTCCATTAAGTGCAGCATCCCTGTACCAAAAATCTCCGCCAGTGCTATAGACTTGGACATCAAGATCGACGTCATGGTAGACCGTGGCTTCAACTACTTACTCGAACGCCTGCGAGATCGGCGATGCATCCCTAACGGTAACACCTACAAGACCAGAGTGAGGCCCTTGGACCCCGGCGAGCACAAGGACTGCCCTGGCCAAACACACGTCTATGAGATAGATTGGGACGATGACTTCTCACCGATAATGCCACGCGCTATCAAAAGCCGGGACTTCTCCACTGCTTTACTTAAGCGCCTCGATAAGAGCTCTCAGGCAATGCCTGACAGGCATGCTTGAGAGTGGAAGTCTCACGGTATGTTGATAATAAATGGTGGTTAGAAGACGAGGACGACGCCACCTACGACGAGTCCTATATATGTGCCTTCCTTGTGAGTCAACCAAACCACCTGGGACATAGGGTGAGAGCCTGTGCAGACTACAGGTCAGTCAACCAGGGCTATCCTGCAGCGGGCTATAACAACCTCTCACTTAGTAAATGTGCACAGGCTCTGCTCTCCGCTGACGTCAGTACTCTGTCCTTTAGGGACATTGCTAAAGCATTCTTCAAACTACACCTCCCACAACACCGGGCGCTGACTCTGAAAACATGCAACAAGCGGTATCGGTGCCGGAGAGTCAGCTTTGGTGTGAGGTTTGGGCCTCTGGCCCTCCAGTCTTTTACCGACTACATGACCGACAGTATCTATATGGCCCTTACTGGGAACCCTCCTCCGGACCAGCTCCTTCCCGAGGAAAGGTACCAGTATCTACCGAACCTTATCATTCTTTGCTACTACGATGACATAGCGATAGCTCTTAAGGATGAGAGACTCGTCAAAACGGTTTGGAACCTACTTGACTGCATAGGGGAACGCCTAGGGATTACTTTCCCAGCTGAAAAGTCCTCTTGGTTATCTTCTAGCACTTCCACTACCACTTCGCACTTGGGCCTGTCCTGGTTCTTGGAAGCTGACCGCCTTAGAACATCCTTTGCTATCCCTGATCTCAATTGCCTTGATACAGCGCTGGATGGTGCTGTTACGAAGCGAGGTTTGCTCAGCCTCTGTGGTAAGTGCATAGACCCTCTATCACTGCATTCAGAGAGAGATCTGCTAGTGGATTCTAATCGGTCATGGTCTGGCCGATTCGGTCATGCCACTGATAGAGCCTCCTGGGACTCTGAGCTCCGCCTTAATAGGAGAGATAGAGAAAAGCTGAAGCGGCTACTGAGCAATATAGAAGAGCTCTCTACTCAATGCAAGCATCGCAGGTGGGCCGGCTACAAGCACATAATTGTCACCTGGAGCCAATTAAAGTGCCCACTTTTCCAAGTCCAAGTGGAGGGAAAGAAGTCCTTTCCAAACTTGGAGAAAAAACGTCTATTAAAGTGAAGCAATGTCCAAGGGGATATCTCCAAGTACTTGGATCCACGCGCAGAGTCCTGTTTCCAATCCAAGTGAACACTTCCACGCGAGCGCGGATTAAAGTGCGCGATTTCCATGTTCCGGAGGAGGGTCATTTTTCCACCAGTCGCGCGACTCCGAAGCGCAGCCCGTTTGTTCCAAGTGCACTAATAACTCGATAAACTACGAGAATATTGAACAAAAACGATCCTTCATCAACATGACCTTTACCAACATGTTACTTATAACAAACTCACCTCATTCCCTACCCTCAGTGCTCTCGTCAATCCTCTGATGATGGCCTAAGTCGGCAAGGAACTTAGCGCAAGACAGGTCGTACAATCTAGTTTGCTTGGTATGCTCAATTCTTGCGGCCTTGCGGCCTTAGTAAGTAGTTAAATGTTATTAGTCGACTCGACTAAGTCGAGTATGAGTACATTGTGTGAGTTTCGGGCATGCCGCACGCAGCGTGCGAGCGGTTGCGTTTTCCAAGCACCGAAATTTTTCCAAGCTGTGGTTCATTTTCCACATTGCTACTTTAATTCGATGAACCTCGCCCGGGAAAACGTCTTAGAAAATTTGCCCAGAAAGTCGACCTTTCCAAGTAGCATCACTTTAATGGAGCGTGGATGGGAAAACCGACCCTTGGATGTGGAACCTGGATTTGTCGCCGTGGACTTGGAACCCGGAAAGGCTTAGCACTTTAATTGGCTCCTGGTGACAATTATGTGCTTGTAGCCGGTAGAGTTTCTCCACCGAAAAACCTGCAGACACGTATTGTCCGCAGACTTTCCGGATGACTTTCCCTGGGCTATAACTTTGGCTGAGGCACTGTTTCCGGGTTGATCACGCTGTGTGTAACACGTAGCCTGGTGCGCAAAGTATTTCATCGACAACCGCTTGCAGCTGGTCACCAGTAAACTTTGAAATATATCCTAAAAACCTCAGGGGTCTTGTAGAACGAGTTTTGAGAAATGCAAACTCAACAACGGGCTGAAATAGTATTTTGAATATACTACGTGTACTTAGTTAGTTAGAGGCGCGAGATCTTTTCTCCATCTGGGCATCTGCTATTCAATAGGAAGCTAAGTAGCTTCACTATCTTGGATTGTGCGTCTTATCGCATCACTCAGCTGTTGTGTTGTTTGTTCAGCTCAGTTGCGCGGCTTGTCGCCCATATTTTTTGCCGCTTGGCTCGTGCCACTTCTGCTACGCAGAATTCAACTTCTAGCACTAGGATGTGAAAAAATCGTCAGATAGTTCACCAGTGTGTGGCACCACTACCAGTGGCCCACTGGCAGTGGGTAGTACCCACTAAATGGCTCATGCGAATCTGGATCACTCAAGTGATAATGTAGGAGACAATACTCATCAATGCCTCAAAGGATACTATTCCACGTCACGCACGCAATACAAATAAGAACGGCAATGCGTGGGTGACGAAGCACCGCCCGCCAGTCCATAAGTATCACATGGCAAAGCATAGCCCGCCGAGAATGCAAGCACGCCGCTTAACATAGCATAGCGGCACGCCAAGCGCTCAATAGCAGGTACCAAAAAATGACAGAAGAAAATGAGAAATAATGTTTCGGGGGGACTGAAGAGTTGTGGACCCCTTACTCGACCCCTCAATCATTCCTTGAGCTTGGCGACACCTATAGTAGCTCCAGCCCAGTTGAAGGAGTAGTAGTGACCGACAAATGCTGGTAACCCCAAAATCCACCTTTCAGCGAAATCAATGGTCAAGATACATACGTCGGGCTCGGGTGAAACGATGTATGCTTTAGGAGGTATCTCAAGCGTAACATCGGCTTTATCGGGTATTCCTCTCACAGTGAACCTCATCGACGGCAAGAAGCTGACATCTTTGCAGTCGACGCCGTAGACGTCCTTATGCTCAAAAACTTTGACCTTCTTCTTGCCGGCGGTACTAAGGAGAACTATGACGTCTTTACGAAGCCGCTTGGGGATACTTATAAATGAGGAACCTGTGTCAAAGACAACTGGCCCGGGCTCTTCTTGTCGCTTAGATCCCACGGCGAATGCTTGCAGTTCGCTGGTGTGGCGCACCTTACTTGTAATACCAATATACTTCAGAGGACCATCATATTTACTAGCATCGTCACCACCAATAATAAGTTCGCCTGATGGGGATTTCCCAGACGATAAATAAACCGCAAAAACAGGACTATCGACGAGTTTCGCTAACAGTAGCTGATCAACAAAGCGCGGAAACGGCGGGTTGGTGTCCTGTGGTCCGAGCCCGAGAGCTGCCCAGGCACCGCGTGAAGCACCCTTCACCACTCCGAATTCTATGTGCTTGGCAGTCGCACCGTTGAAGTAAAAGTCTCCAGAGAATGGGAAAATGGTCAGCGAAGTTTTGTCAATAAAACTAATCTTCTTGGCGGCGTTCAACTCAGAAGACGTTGGGTTGCAGTTATAACACTTGTAGAAAAGTTCATCGCACTTGCCGCCGGGGAGGCTTTCGTACCAAGTTTTCCATATCAACTGAGTGTACGGGCTCCCAGTATCGACGACGGCATTAAGATCTTGAGTGTCGACCTTCAAAGGAGCCACGATGCGTGTCCAAGGCGCCGAGCGTTTAGTTTGTTGTACGGATATCTTCAACCTGATTACTTCACCACCACTAAAGGTCACAAGGAGCACTCCGATACAGACGAGGGAGAAATGAGGGAGATTCATGGCTGGTCGAATGGAGGTTAATACTTCAAAACTGGTGCCAAATCGTCCGAGTGGCAGTCAGCGTACTGAAGAAAGTCTAAGCGTTGGAGATGTTGTGCTACTCGACACTTGTAGCCGATGTGATGTGAAAGAAAGAACACTTTTTGGGCGGTCGGCCTGGTTTTAGCTACGGGAAGATCGATCAATTCACGTGTGCAGGCCAACTTGCACACAGCCTTGTGCGTCATCTTCACGCACCAATCACAGAAACCTGACGATGTGGTCATCTTTCCCAGATGACTCAACGAAAGAAAATTGATTTGAGACAGAAATAGCTGATGATAATGTCAGATAACCAAGCCATCTATGGATGTAACAAAGCACGCATAGAGAGCATGAGGAGACATTGTCTCCGAGACAATAATGTACACGATACTCGTGACACGATGCAGCGAGGCTAGCAAAATGGTAAATCTGAGGCCCGAAGTTCGGGCCTCAGATTTTCGGGCCCCGAACACTTAAGGTCGCAGATCAAGCGTTGAGATAATTCCACAGATTCTATTCCACTCTCATGCGAGGCTTTGCTGAATCTAAGCTTAATGGGGGATGACAATTGCACTTTAAGTCACTACAGTGTGGCTATTTAAAACAGGGCTCAAAGCAGAATATTTGATAAGCGGGTTTTGACTAAGATTGGGAAGTTTTCCTCAAATCCAGGCCAGTTTTTCAAAGACATGAAGACAAGACAAGCGTCTCGGAGTTTTAGATTCTTCTTGTTCTAAAACATATACATGTCGTGCGGTCTGCACACGCGTGCGGACTTCGTGAATTATGAACGCTGCACGCGTGCGCAGACCGTGCAAGCGCAGAGTATCACGATGGAACTCGGATAATCGGGAACCTTTTCCGATTATCTACACATTTTCCTCGTCGTGTTTACATTAAGTATTAGAGTAGCGAGATATACCTAAGTTTTTTAATTCCGCACGGTACTCATGGAAATTTTTAATAGTTTTGTGCCTTTAAAAGAAGTTTTTTCAATCCTTATAAAATACTCTGGCTCAAAGTGGAGTAGCGACTGTAGTGGGATCTTGCGCAGTCATTTGTACTTGCGTGCTCTGTTCAATCCATAGCTAATCGGGGAGGCTGGTCATAGTTGGTGGCTGTTCCAGCTGTTGGCGCTCCTCTTTGTCACTCCAACCTCACTACTTCATCCAACCACTCTTACTAAAGTCCCTCTGGGTTGTGTTACCTCATCTGAACACTAGAATTACCACTTAGTTCATATCTGTCCCGAACCCTACAACACGACTTCTGGCGCGGTAACAGTGGGCAGCTGCTTCGCAAATCGTACGCCTTGGGGTGAGCCTCCGTGGTGTTTCGTCTCTTTTGGCATTCACACCCCTCAGTCTACGGAGCTCGTTGGCTTGCATCGCTTCCCCACTGTTCACAGCGCGAGTTAACGAGATCGTAGTCAGAGTTCCACATTCCGATAAACTCTGTTTCTCGGTGTAAAGCGTGCGTGATCTAGCCTCGCGATGCACTTGCGTGCATCTCTCGTGTCACGTGACGTGGACCCGGATAGGGCTACGTGTCACGCCGTATCTCGGGTACTCTAGGTTCCCTGAGGTTGGTGGACTCTAGGTCCCCAACATAACTGTAACAGTTAAACTGTTTCGTTGATCCACCCATCCCTCCCCGGGGTGAGCCTTCGTGGTGCTTCGTGTCTTTTGGCGTTCGCACCCTCAGTCTACGGAGCTTGTTTGCGGGCCCCTCGCGCTGTCACTAACTTCCATGTCTACATGGATGAAGGCCTTCGGGTTGGTGGACACACGA
This sequence comes from Perkinsus marinus ATCC 50983, assembly GCF_000006405.1. Classification (NCBI taxonomy): domain Eukaryota; phylum Perkinsozoa; order Perkinsida; family Perkinsidae; genus Perkinsus; species Perkinsus marinus. The sequence goes on from NW_003216446.1 coordinate 236,992, forward strand.
TCAGCCCCGTTCATTGCATCCTTTCCCATGAGGCATTATTTGCTGAGCCTTTTCGGTGTCGTTACGGGTTATGACCCTACATTTTTCTGTGTAGCCTCTCATTAGTAATGAGTCATTACCCATCTTCTGATGCCCAACTCATACAACTTATTTGAGACCCCATCTTCAAAGGGGCCTTGGGGTTGAGTTGCCGCCAGTTATTCCGGGGTTTGAGCCGGCCGACGCTACACCTCCGATACCAAACACTCACTTGTCGAGTATCGTATATGACATATACGTTTCTCGACTAAAACGGTTGTTTTACTGTGTAGCATGAAAAATCCGGTGTCGCCGAGTTCGGACACATGTCGGCATTGCCGACTCGGCCACGTCCCCAACGTTGTTACTGAGGCGGTATCCGCCTGTTCAAAAGACCGATTTTAAATCTGAGAAGCGTTTCTAGGAACAATTCTGGGATTCTGGGATGTTCATAGAACCAGTTCTGGAAACGATCTCAGAACGTTTCCAGAAGTGGTTCTTAGCGCGTTCAAAGGAGCTTTTGCGCGATTCTGAGAGCGTTTCCAGAATCGCAAATTCCAGAACCACTTCGAGTGGTTCTGAAAATTTCGTGGCGCGTGACAGAGGCTTCATAAAGAAGAGCACCGAGAAAGGAAACGTGTGGAGTGACTCCACTGGAGTCCAGAAAAAACAACTCTCCTTGGAGAATTGCCAGTCCCGAACTGGTTATGAGCGGCGATACAGCAAGAAAATAGGTCATACTCAGCAAAGAAATCCCGTAGACGCTGGGGATGGGAGAGGTATTGACCAAACCTCAAACCTGACGCCCGAAAGCCGAGGTCTGGGTTCGGCAATACTGACCAGAGGATGAGTCAGCGAACTGATGTGAGTAAGCTACCCGAGCATTAGTCACAGAGTCAACTTGACTCAGTCAAGTGCCTCATCTCTAGTCCCCAGTATCAAGGGTAAGAAAAAAATCGTACTGCTGGGGTGCTCCACATCCCTATAGCAGTCTTTGGAGTCTGCCATTCTGCATTCATTACCAAGCTGGCTAATTTTGGGCGCGTAGGAGAAAAATTTGGGCGGAAAGGAGAAAAGTTTGGGCAAGGCGGAGGAAAAACTTGGGCAAGCGGGAAGCAAACCCTCACTTTCATCAACACAACAGGTTGTTTAGCGCTCGCCTCACGGGTACTTCGCTAGGTCACACACTTTCCCTCTTATCGGGAATGATGGTACGATCCCCAGCTGGGGAATTTCTCCGCCAAGAAACCGTACCGTGTTTCTCTCTCATGGATATGACGTCTGTCTCCAAACAGACTCGAGAGGGTCGGCGAGTTGGGCTAGTAACCGGGAGGTCGGAGGTTCGATCCAGGGATGTGACATGTAAAAATACATCGGGTCTGGACTCTAGAATCGACCACCTCCAATCCTCTAGAGTTAGTCCAGAGGTCCTCTAGACTAACTCTAGAGGATTGAAGGTGGTCGAATGAGGACCGCAGTACTGAGGTCCAGCAACCAAGTACCACTTACCAACGCCGTTGGTCCAACGGGTGAGTAGGCAAACAGCCTACTGACAAGTACGGGTACTCGTCCATAGGTGAACCGCTCAACAGTAACTACTAGTTACTAAATAGTACGAAAAGTAGTCTATCTACCTCAGTAGGATAAGTTAGTGGATTGTGACCTGAGTGTTGCAGGTTCGAATCTTAGTCGAAGTATATTTCGGAATTCAGGTATAGTCGAGGAAGTCGAGGTATATAGTACGTTGTTGGTGGCCTCAGGTTCCATCCCGGGGAGCCCCATTTTATTTGTCCATTCTGGAATCCTTGCTGGAATCGATTTTAAAAATCATGTCTACTGAACGCGAGTCGGAATTGATTCTGGAAGCGCTTCCGAGATCGATTTTCAACTTTCAAAATCGTTTTTATCGAACACGACTTCAGGAACGATTCCG
>NW_003216446.1:239042-343591 GCF_000006405.1 Perkinsus marinus ATCC 50983
TCACCGAGAAGATCCGAAAGCGGGCAACCGGACATTTCATGGATTCTTAGTTTATCCAATATACTATATTGGAAGCATTTTATTCCGGATAAACGGTGTCATTTCCGGATACGTGACCAGGAAATGCTGTTGAGGACCTTAAGCGCTGCAGGTTTGACCATAAGACCTGCCAGGTTTTTGAAGAGCAAGTCAGAGGAGATTCCGGAATCGTTCCTCAAAGTTTGAGAATCGATTCCAGCATCTACACAGCCTTGTCTATTGACCGGGCGGTCAAACCGAGCGAAACATCGCATCCTGGGTATAGCTTTTCCGGATTCACCTATCATTATTCCTGATATGAAGGACATGCACTTCAAATAGCCAATGTGACAGCTGTCATCGGCATGTAGGAACGCGTCGAGTTCAGGGAGAGGCGCATGTGTCGGGACCCAAATTTGGATGTTTCAAAGAAATGCCATGCGAACCCCATGATGGGGTGAAGCGTTTCTCTCTCGTGAGAGCCTTGTGCGCGATCCGACACCTTCCTGAGGAAGGCTTCCTCCTACATTATGTAGGTTACATATGACATCCTGAATGTCCAATACCAATACTGCCGATAGCCAGATGGAGGCATCTGTACTACACATTCTGTAGTACTAAGGAATCCTCAGTGAGGATACTGAAACCCCGACATCATAGCTAAGCTATAATATCTCAGTTGCTATCTCGCACCATAGCCGTCACGTTGAGCTATGCCATGCATCCGTACGACATTCTCATCAGACTCATCAAACTCAACGAGATAAACCACGAACATTATATACCTTTCAACATGGCGGTATTTATATATTCAACAACAGCTGTCTTTGAGCTACTGGAGAAAGTTTGCCGATGTCGCTGCCGAGTGCTCTTTTCATCGACCAATCGACTTAGAGGCTCTCGATTCCAGCAAGCCCCAGCGTCATTGACACCAGCGCTCACGTCCACATCGTACCTGCCAAATTCTATAAAGGGTTTCTCCACCGAAAAATCTGCAGACTACGGATGACCCAGACGATACGATAGCCTCCCCCCAGAGGTCGCTGCAGACCCTATGAGAATATTGAGAGGAACGTGTGAAGATGGATATCACATCAAGGATGTGAGTTGCATTGAAGATGGATCAATGAGTAGCGGACCTTACGTGCCGAGCGGAGGCCTTCGACAGCCCTGTTCCAATATAGGGTTGATATCCCTGAACCGCGGCTCGCGGTTTATGACGACGCCTAGGCGATCGATAGTAGGGCGATGTGAATTATCTACCGAGCATAAATCGGCCGAATCGAGTGGGATCGGTCTGTCACCAGTGATACTGAGCCAATCGCGAGTATCTTCCAATTGAGAGTATCCTCTAGCAGCTCTAACTAACCTTCTAGATCCTCTAGACCAGGATGCCCCACTGCGATCGAGTGCAGATGAGATCAGCTGAGTAGGCCTAGAAACAGTACGAAATATATTCCAATTTCGTAGGGGGTCACGCTGATGTAGCCTCACACGCCAAGTGAATGATGAGCCTCTTGTCCCCACTGGTCTTTCTTCTTGAATCTCGGCAGATCAGAGACCCAAACGCCCAATTGGTCGGGCTGAGCATCGCCATAGGAAGGTACCCATCTTTCACCATAGCGCCTTCCGAGTAGCGGATGGTCGAGTTCAAAGGAATCCATCGTGAAAGTAACAGCAACACATGTTCAATCGTTCTGCGCTGATTATGAGTAATTTTCTCCGATGGAATTTCTCGCTCAGCATGTAATCGTCGGCACGCTGCCATATCACTCAATCGCGGATCTTTCGGTAACTGGCTCATCAGAGGTTGCCGAGACAAGCCGACAGGCTTCTCCCAATCACCAGGCAGCCCCCTGCCTGGTTTCACTCACCGTCACTATCACCACATAGGCGCTATAAGCTGACGCCAATCTAGTGTTGGCCAGGTGGAATACGGACTCCCCTGTGCCTAGGTAGTGCATCAACTCGGCCTTCTCTCATATGTCATTAAGGATCGTCGGCTTTGACAGCAGATGGTCGTTGGCTCTATATGGGGCCAGCCCCGAATAGATGGTAGTGGTTCCGGATACCAAAGCCCGAAGCATTGTCCCCTGTCGCTATTGTCCAGTTCCTGCTCCTCGGTCGTTTACTGCTGCGGCGATGGGTTAGTTGATCGTCAGGGTGATCGCTCAGGTGTTGGGTCTTTCAGTGAGGCAAATGGGCTGCTTCGAAGAGTGGTAGTCTTAATACACCCCAACAGGACCATTTTGCCCCACACGGAAGAGGAGGTAGTAGTAGTAGTAGTAGTAGTAGTAGTAGTAGTAGTAGTAGTAGTAGTAGTAGTAGTAGTAGTGGTCGAAAAGTAGCGGCCCTAGTAGAAGGATGGGATCGTTGATGGGCAGGTGAGGCTTAGTTGTCAAAGAATTACGAAGAATGGTGGTGACAGCGAGGCGGGGGAGGGGGAGTATCATTGTAGTTATTTCTTACTGTGAACTGATTTCGAGGACGTCGCAATGAGGTTAAGACGAAGTTGGCTTGATGGTGGCAGTCACTATCAGGGACTCTGGTTAGTCTCATATTGGCGCCAATCTGAGAGGCTAAATCTGATAGAGATATGGTATTTTATGGAATATCTGGTGTAGTGGTAGCATTCAGTGAATCCGATTGATGGTTGCAATGATGATAGGTGATGGGTTCTATTATCTCACCCTCTACTTTTTACTTGCAGATAGCTTACTGTATAACCTACGCCGTCAGAATCCGAATCAGAACCGATGGACATCTTGATGACTCCTGACGATTGCTGATGAGGGATGTGGGGGAAGAAAAGAGGTGAAGTCGGATGAGGACGATAAAAATGTTTTCGAGAAAATGTCGAAAACGCTGCGAGAGTAAAATTGCACCGACAGGCCTGGATGATCGATGATACACTTGAGTAGAGCGAGGAATCTTCGCATCCTATATGCATCGGTCGCGCGTATCTTTTATAGGAGTTTTCGAAACCGATGAAGGCAACTGAGCATTTGATGTTATCCTAAACCAACACTGAGTCCTCCCTGTTGCATCGTTATCGAGTATTTGGATTATGTAGTGAGAATTGTGTATAGTAGATTCCCTGTGGATAATTCGATATCGAGTATAGTTCTTCCCATCTGGTTTCTTCCACCCACCTTCTGAGGAGACTTTTAGTAACAGTTGCTGGTGATGCTGAGAATGGTTATTGTCGGATTACCTGAATGTATTGGCTCACGTCGTTACCCGATGGAAACTTTTCCATGTATCAAATTAACATCTGATGTCGCAGTTTCCCATAGTGGGAATCTTCCTTCCGTACGGTTGGTTCTTGAGTTGAGTCGTTAACTGGAAGGGGCTAAAAGGGCGATTTTCTTGATAGCTTTAGCTCGAAGAATCTTCGACGAAGATGCCTCGTGAGATTGTTACTCTTCAAGTAGGACAATGCGGAAATCAAGTTGGCAGCGAGTTTTGGCAACAGTTGTGCGCTGAGCATGGTAGGCTAGATGGGGACCTATTCCGTATCTTACCCGCTTGAACCTAAGATATGTTCGTCAGGTATCGACCCCGATGGTATCCTAAAGCCACCTCCAGCCAACCAACCTCCTGCCGAGGACCGTAAGGATGTGTTCTTCTATCAAGCAGATGATGAACATTATATTCCTAGGTGAGGAGGTCCCTGGTTCGAACCCTGGTACCGGCGCCTCTGTGGGATCTGTTGCTTTCTGTCGTAATGAACTTGAGAGCTGGGGAAATTCTGAGGTTCTCAAACCCTTGGGTGTAATTCGTGATCGAGATAGAGCGCTGAATCCGACAACAATTTGTTTTCCCTATTTACAGTTGAACAGTGTGGAAAATATGCGCACGTGTGTTGGTGATGATATAAGAATTTTGAGGAGATTTTGGGAAATTATTGTTGATTTTTGTATACTTCTACCCTGAGAGTATAAATTCTCATAATGTAGCTGTGGAAGCTCTTGAGCTCAGCTGAGGAAACCAAACGTAGTATATTCCGACACTGCAGTTGTTGGTAACTCAATAACAAACTCGTCAACTACTGCTGTTGGTGTTGGCAAAGCCAACTCTTGTACTCGTTTTGAAAACATATTCAAATTCTTTCTCTCCAGGGCTCTTTTGATCGATCTGGAGCCCAGGGTTATCAATCAAATACAAACCTCCGAATTCAAGAACCTGTACAACCCAGAGAATATATACATGTCGAAGGAAGGAGGAGGAGCAGGTAGCGCGCGCCCGGATGATCGATTTGGACATGTGAGCTTAGGCAACAACTGGGCTAAGGGTTACTCACAAGCAGAAGCAGTGCAGGAGGAGATCTGCGAGATGATTGATAGAGAGGCTGATGGCAGCGACTCGTTGGAAGGGTTTATGTTGTTACACTCTATTGCAGGGGGTAGTGAGGGGGAATCTTGCACTCTTGCATTTCCTCAACGCTGAATGGACACTAGACTGTGGATTTATTCATAGCATGATAGTGGAGATGTGTTGTCGAAGATGTTTGGTAGGTACGGGATCGGGCATGGGTAGCTATTTGTTGGAGACGCTATCCGATCGGTATCCGAAGAAGCTGTTGCAGACGTATAGTGTCTTCCCGATGCTCACTGAGACTTCTGATGTTGTGGTACAGCCGTACAACTCGGTATTGACGTTGAAGAGGTTAGGATATGGCGAAGGTGTGGTATGGAGACTTGTTGTTATTCAGGTTGGCATTAAATGCTGATGCGGTAGTGGTATTGGACAACACTGCTTTGAATAGGATCGCAGCAGATCGACTTAAACTCAGTAAGGGGCTTCGAGACACCTTGCTTCTATTGAAATCGAGTAATGTGTTTTATCGTTATGTTGGCTTTTTCGGGCCTGATCCGTATCAAGTTGTGAGCAACCTTGGATATTAATACCCATGACTTGTTCTATGGGATAGTCGCTTTTCTTTATCTCCTTAGCCACGCCAAGTTTCGCTCAAACGAATCAATTGGTATCAACAGTGATGTCAGCGAGCACAACCACTTTGAGGTGCCATTCGGACCTGTTTTGTATCTTGCCAGCTTCGACTTTAGATATCCCGGATATATGAATAACGATATGGTGTCGATAGTTGCTAGTCTGATACCAACACCAAGATGCCACTTCCTAATGACAGGGTGAGAGTCCGGTTGCATCCGTGTTCATATGTGCACTGCACTAGTAGTTAAGAGGGTTAGTTATCTTTGCTTCTGCTGGAAAGGGCGCAGGTTCGATCCCTGGCTAGAGTATTTTCTGGTGCAGTTACACTCCTCTAACGGCCAATACGTCCATCGTTCATCAAGCTCATTCAACCGTACGTAAGACAACCGTGATGGACGTTATGAGGCGGTAGGCAGGAAGGATTTCACTTACTGCTTCGCTCCGCTCAATTTTAGTGCATTTTCAGACTCCTCCAGCAGAAGAATCTGATGGTTAGCGCGTCGACACGGAGGGGAGCTTATATATCTGTGCTGAATATTATTCAGGTTGAACGATCGAGATAATCGATCACGTGATCGATTTTGTTATTTACAGGGTGAAGTTGATCCGGCGTCTGTTCATAAGAGCTTGCAGCGCATCAGGGAGAGGAGGTTGGCTAGATTCATACAGTAGGCAGGTCCCGGGTTCGATCCCTGGTAGAGTTATTTTTAGGTGGGGTCCTGCCAGCATTCAAGTGGCGTTGGCGAGGCAATCACCTTATGTTCAACACGCTCATAAAGTCTCTGGACTCATGCTGGCTAATCATACTTCAATTAATACATTATTTGATAGGTGCGCTCACCAGGGATCGAACCCGGGACCTCTGTGTCGACAATTCCAAACAATAATACAATTACTTTGTCACTAACAATACTTTATATATAGTGGTAGATTGCTGCGCGCTCTCCTCGGAATTCGGTTTTGTATATCTTGCCAATTCTACTCCCTGGAGTAAGTTCAGATATGCAGTGTTTGCATCGTCAGGTGTCTGAAGCAATACGATAAGCTGAGGAGTAGAGGGGCTTTCTTGGAGCAATATCGTCAGGTCCGGGGATAGAACCCGGGTCGATCGATTCAGAAAGGACTGGTCTTAGGAATCGATATTTGCTGATGACTTGGAAGAGTTCGACCATGCCAGAGAGACTGTGGCTCAGCTGTCGGCTGAGTACGCTGGGGAACCGTCACGCGCCACGAAATTATCTACTCAGATATCGCGCTGCTGAGAAGGATGATTACATTACTGGTGGGTTCATGAATCAGACCTCAGCTGAGGTGAGGCCACACGAGGGGAGCGTTGAGATGAGATGAAGGAGTGGTATCGGTTTGCACCACTTTAAATTTCTATTTTATCTGATTTTGTGAAACGTGGATGTTCGTTGATCTAGGCTTATTCTGTATCTTCTAGACTTGAACCTAAGATATGCTCTTGTTTAGGGTGGTGGTGGTAGCAGCACTACAGTCGTCGACAACAGCACTTCGTCCCTCCGCATGGGTGGGCCACCACCACCTCCTCATCCTGACTCAGTGTCTGTAGGGGGTATGTAATTAATCATAATCATCATCATCATATGTTTCCCTCTACTAGCATTGTAGTAGTGTAGTCAATTTTATGGAACTTGGCAGCATTTCTAAAGGCGTAGCGGGATGTCGATGTAGGATTCACAGCGGAGCGAAGCAACTTTTTTTCTTCTCATTTTCTGCCGATATGGCTCCCACATACGAGTCTTTATCCCAATCCTTGAGGAGGAGCATTAACTGCTTAGTAGATGGGGACAGGCGACTGAGGACGGAGGGGATCATAACGATAAAAAAGGGCATAGAGACGGCTGTTTATCAAGGTGGGTCGCAATCATCCGGACTAGCTACATGGCCTTGTCTCGTAGCTACCGTATTGTTATCAACTCTTTTGTATATAGCAATCTCACCCTCCTGTAGTCGTTGAGTAGAATAGTGCACATGTCGTTACGATGAGTATAGCGGACAACCAACTCGTGCGTGCCAACTTGATATGCAGATGTGAAGAATGTGCGTAATAATGATAGTGAACAAGTTGTCGCTATCATAGTCTCGAAAGGCTACTCTTATCACATCACATTTTCATAGCAATGTTTACATTGTTTATGCGACTTAGTTTCTGATCGATTCTCATTAATCTCGAAAAACAACGTACATTCTCTTAGTTCGCATATCGAATTTGCACACATTGCAGAAATCGATAAGGAGGGTTTGACTTATGATCAGGCCAAGATGCGCTACCAGCTGTATCGCGGTTGTACTATGAGGACCTCTATAAGCCATTGATGAGGCTATTGACGGACTCTGTTGAGAAGGTGGGGACGTCGATAACATGCGACTGAAGGGATATGTCTCTGTCGTGTAGGAATATGTACTTGCTTTCCTCAGCTGAGTGCGGAAGATATTCGGGTAGAAGTTTACAGAAACCAATGAAAAATTCTCTAAATTTTCTCGCAATGACATATCTAGTTGACCATATGCATATCCCTCCATACTGTTCCGACATCCTCTGTGGTGTGTTGCCTTCCTATGGTGACACCACAGAGGATATCAACCGGTGAATATTCTCATTAATATCTCAAGACTACCATAGTAGAGGAATTCATTAATTCAGTCGCACTTTGCAGCCTAGCTGTACAGTGCTAGAGGAATGTTGAGAGCGACTTCAACTTGCTTCTAAAAATGGTTATCAGCTACAGTGTAGAGGCTATAGTTGATGGGCGCCGGAAGGATCCTTCCTGGGAATTGAAAGCACTCTCGGTAGGTTCGCACTGTGGCTGTTGAAGTGATGACGGAATTGGCGAACTTTTTAAACGTTGAGACGATCGAGGAGACCTCAACGGTACATTTTATCTCATACCACACCTTCGTTTCATCCTGTGTAGCAGCTGGTCGTTACCGGCATATGCAATCGTATACGCAACGGTCAAGAGTCTTCCGAGGAGCTCCGCTGTGAGCTGATATCACTGCTGAGGACCATCATCAGGCGGGCTCCCAGGTCGCCAGAGATTCATAAGCTTTCCAACGATGTGAGTGTGGGAAACAATCACCCTGCTGTAAACGCTGATCCGAGAGTTGGAACAGCTGAGCGAATCGTTAACAATTACAAGTCGCGAATGCAGTGGTGTGTTGTGGCACCGATTGGAGCTTCTTAGAGGAATTCCCAACACGAACCTCATGCGAAGAGGAAGATCTTACTTGTGTAGATCTGTGGTCTACTACTACTGCCAACTTTGTCGAGTTGACGTTTAGATAATCGATACGTGTGGTAAGGCAGTAGAGGATCGTTGTCCTGATGTAAAGAAGGAAGCCTGTGAGCTAGTCAGGGTCGTCGTCAATGCAATACCAGGGGATAAGGTATACCGATAATAGTGGCTTGAGACGATATGCTCTTATAGGTACTGGGATGCTCATCAGCTCGAAACGACCTCGTTACGGCGTTGGTTCACATAACTAAGCATCAGCAGTGGAAGGTGGGGGAAGGAGGGGGTCCTCAAGAGAGCACCCGTTGAAAGGTCCGTCACCGAGCGGTCATGGCCATCACGGATCTCATGTTGGTCAAAGCAACGTTTAAGCTGAATCGAGGTAAGGGTAGGAGGAACCTTCGCTGTGCGATGCGAAGATACTCCCAGGTCCAGATTGTTTGATATCAGCAGGCCCGTCAGTGCCGCAGTTGTTGTTCTTTGCTCACACAGAGGAGGTCATCAACTCGGTTACAGGGGGTACAGCGCACGATGGACTAGTGAGAGATAGGAATGACAAGGTGAAATCTTGGAATCTTGCTATCTTGCATTTCCTCAACGCTGGTGGTAGGTGCGAGCTGCTGTTGTGGACATGTTGGAGAAGATTTTGGTAAATGGTGTGGAGATTGATTGTGAGAAGTAGGGGGAGAAGGCGTATCTTTCGCACAGCGAAGATTCTGTATATCATGCAGTGTGAAGGCGATGATAGTGGGCATCGCAGGGGAAACGTCCGTTGAGGCTGAGGAGGAGTTGATAGCAACGCTGACGCCTGACTGGGAGAAGCGGACTCTGGCCCAGTTGATGGTTATGGCTGGTGATGAGAAATGTAAGGAGTATCATGATGATATGCGTAAAATATGTTGGTCTTGCAGTGTCGGCTCGAGCATTCGATGCTCTACATAGAGTAGCAGTCCGTAAGCGTGAGGGGTTGCTGGATCTAACGAAAGGGTTCGAGAGTGGCGCTTGTACTGCGTTGAGAAACTTCTTGACGATCCCTCCTCGCCCCAGTGACCTGCCAGAGGGTGGTCGCTTCGATGGGATCCGACCGATGCAGCGAGAGGAGGTGTGCAAGTCGGAGGAATCACGATGGTATGGGCAGGGATTGGACCTGTTTTGTATCTTGTATGTGGCGACCTCAGGTACGCATCTATTTTCGCTGAGTCGTTGATCCGCTTTGCTTTGAATGGCATGATCGAGTGGACAGCCTCCACTGGTATCAGAGAGCAAACGATAAACATGTGCATAGTGAGTGGAAAAATGACGGTTCTGGGAATCGATCCTACGACCTCTTCTGTGGCAGGCAGTGATGATGATGATTGACATCCAGCAGACCATCCCGTTCGTCGAAGAGCTCATCATCCATCTATACAAAGCCATCAGGGACGACGATGTTGATGCTGAGAAGAGAGTCACCCACGCTTGCCGTAGGTCCTCTATTTATTCCTCATGGGAGAGCACTCGGAGCACAGTATTGGAATTTTCGTTCACTTCCTTCAACTTCACTAATCATAGAAGAGCACATACGAATTCGGGTAGAAGTGCTCATAATTTCCTCAGAATTTCCATATTGTCATCACCAACACATGTAGTTGACCATGTGCATATTTCCCCCCTCACACTGAAGACAGCGTTTCGGATCAGTCGTCTTGTACCTATTAGGCATCCTGTTTGGAGTGGTTGTGAATCGACTTGGTGGTGAGTGCTTCGACAAGATAGTGAACACGATGGCTCAGCATGTTGGATGTGTGTTGGATGCGAAGAGAGAAGTTGCGCGTGCGTGCAGATTGCCATACCATCACATGGCCACATCGTGGTGTTTTTAGAGGATGGTAACTTCTGGGATGAGGAGAAGTTGGGGCGAGTGACGAGTCGAGTGGTGGGGACAGCGAGGACGATGAGTCATTACAGAGTGACTACTCGTGAGGGAGCTCAGGTGAGAGTCTGGTTTATGCGATAACTTTATGATGATGGGATAGCACCACACTGCAGTTGGGGTATAGTTGAGGAAGTAGGGGAGGAGTGGTATTGAACTTCATCGAACGTCGTCCGTATGGAGTTCCACTTAACCTAGCTAATATCTTGGAAGCAATCGAGCATAGACGTGTGATCTGGATATAACTCGATGATAGTTTCGACAATCGGAGAACAAAGTGAAGCAATGTTCAGCCTAGTGCTGATACAGCACTCACTGGGGCGCGCGCCATTAGTACAAGGAAGCCTCCTATGGAGTGTTGATAGCGACCGACGGAACGGCGTGATCCGCAGGAGTGAGTATCCGTTTATCCACATCAGGACCTCCTTCTCCTATTGGGCGATGGTATCGAAGTCCATGCGGGCCATAGTATCCGCACTGACGTTCTCTCTACCATTCTCGACATCATTCACACCTGCCTCACTATTTCGGTCGATACCATCAGTGGGATCCCTCGAGTGCTTAAAGGGATGCTCTATCTCGAGGCTGAGTCCCGGAAGGAGAAGGGCACGACAGGTGGGGTCTAGTCGAGTCTACATGGAGTTGGCCTCGATCAGTATCGTATCCTTTTTCCAGGTCTAACAGATGCTCTCGTTACTCGTGTATTCAGCCTCCTATTGCAGTGCTTGGCCTCTTTGGAATCTTCCGAGGTCGCCATAGTAGCGTTCTCTGTACATACCACTCATTCGCTACATCAGGTCGAGGAGTGCATATCCTTATTAGCTCTTCGAGAGGGAACTTCCCCAGCAGCTGTCTATGATATGTATTTTGATGTTCAACTGGTAGGCGAGGCTTCGTCGGGTTCAATTCCCTTACCCGTTCAGTCGGGGATATTATCCGAAAGTATGCATGATAACTGGGCCGACTCCGACCCCACTCGGAAGATGCTGCATGAGCTATTGATCCGCAGCTCTGAAGAGAGCCTAGCGAAGTGTTTAAATGATGGGAAGGAGGAGGAGGGTTTGGGAGGACAGCTCATGAAGGTGAATCTTAGGTTCAAGCTCATATGATACGGATTAGGTTAGATGCTGTGCTACCAGTCGAATCCAGAACAGTGCACACCGAGCTGCCGTGTGGATGTCATTGAGATCATTTACGACATCGCCAAAAGAGCCGCTGAAAACCGCGGGTGAGCCGACCAGTCGCCACTCCATCATCATTAATATCAGGCCCCTACTGGATGCTTTGAAGGCTCACGGCATTGCTACTATTACGGAGCCTCACAATGTTGCTATCGGGTGTAGGTCGATCGTGGTTGCTGAAGTCGACTCTCCCACCACTCAGGTGTATCGGTCACCCTCGACTTGCCTATAGCATCCCCTCCTGTTGTCACTCTCCTCAGAGGAGTTATTCTCCCCAACTTGATTTGGCGACCAGGCCAGGTGGGTTTCCTATAGTCGAGGGTTAATGACCTCTTGGGTGTTTTAGGCGAATACGAGAATACGAAAGGCGACTCTGGTGGCCCTTCATGCACTATTCCCGGCTGTCGACAGCTGTTGGATGAGATTAATCGCGGAAGAGTTGGTATGGCCTGTTGAGGATCCTCCTCCCTCTGTGGAAGCCCCCGCAGTTACCTCTCGTGAAGAGCTGTCTAGATGATTCCTTCACCCCTGATAATCGTCATCTCGCCACCACTGTTGTTATTGATATATTTGAGAAGATGCTCGTGGACGGTGACCAGCATTGTGATGAGTTCGATGCGGAGGTCCTCAGAGAATGCTATCCCGATATGCTCAAACGCTTGGATGACAGTGTGGACGAGATCCGGTGGGGAATCCAATGGGTGCGGCATTGGAGGACTCTTTCGTGTTTTGTAGGATATTATCGTGTCGAGCATTGGAGGTTCTGATGGGGATTTTGGCCAGCAGGCCGGGTACCATGAAGGCTCTGTCGAACAGCGTCTTTGGTAGATGACCCTATTGCTACGACTACCACTGAAGAGGCTCTTTAGGGTACATCGTGCGTGCTTTATTCGTCCACTTGGACGACAGTAATATGCAGCTATCTAAAGCCGTGTATGCTACTTTGAGGAAGGTGAGGAGGAGATTGCGTGGAACCCATGACGGTGATGATGATGGTCAGGCGTCCATGGCGGGTGGGAGCGCATTCGAAGCGGAGGTTGATACGGCAGCTGCTAACTCTCTCCAACCTGACCTTTGCCTCTCCCTCCTCAAGAAGGAAGTATCGACATAAGGACATGTATCATGCTCATCTGTCTGATTCGAAATTGGTTGAGTTATCCGTTGTGGTCGCACTGGTGAGCCGATTCGAGACTGTTCCGTGATGAATTATCAGTCGGGAGGGCGTGAAGGGGAGAAGAAAGACAGAAAAGAAACTCGAGCAAATTATTGCATTCGTAGATTTGGAATGTTTGGAATCTTAATTGGTTGAACCAACGGTAGAGCTCGATGCTTCCATGTTGATAGTTTGCAATAAGTCTTTTACGCCTAATGACCTACTTCATAAGTAAGATAATACACGTCCGAGAGTTCGTGACTTTGACATGGTATGATAATGAATCCATGATGAGGAACCGGGAGGGTATTACTAAACGTGCTTATTTAGCCTGGCCTGAGTTGAGAGGAATCAATATCAATCTGGTTATTTACGACCAATAGGGCCGTAAATACAGGGGCGATCCGTGGCGGATGACTAATGGCGACGCTCTTGCCGTGAACGGTGGTCAAGGTATGGTCGGAGATGGACGCGTTTGGCTCGAAATGACTGTGGAAGTCGATGGAACGAATGGATAAGGTGGGTGGATAATGTTCGGTGGAACGCATGTCATCAATTAGGCCCTTCCTGAAGTTTTCGATTACAAGAGAAAGGACACCTCCACGAAAATTTACATTGGCGCAATTTTTCCCACTATCATCAGTTTCCTCAATCGCCCCACATGACTATTATCTGGATTGGTGCGTTTAGTTTTTCAGTTGTCATCATAATCGGTGAGTTAATGCACTTGATTTATGGTTAATGCCAGTAACCATAAATTGAGTGCATTCCAGGGGTGGCTGTAGCCCAAGAAATTTCTGGAAATTTCCGAGGGGGTTCAGAATTTCCAAGAAAAAAATCCAAAATGCCCCAAAGCACAGCTCTTTGGTCATTCCTGTGAGAGATCCATCGCGAAGTCGCTCAACGAATGACGGATACATTTTGTATGTGTGTCATGTGTAAGCGACAATGATTATCGTTTCTATGCATTCTCTGGGTTGTATTTATATTAGTACGGTACTCCTCAGGGGGCGCGAGACTAGGCGCAACGAGGACCTCGTTGAGTTAACATCACGCAGGCCCTAGAAATCGATATGCTTCAGAAGTTCTACAGTAGCACTTATGGTGCAGGTTCCCTCTTGGTTGTGGATAATAGACTACCAATAGGGCATAAAAGCGGGCTCTTTGATTTCAATACTTTTCCGCCACAATCTGCGATGCCATTTTGAGAAGAAAACGCTCGTTATATCGGGGAATAGTTAATCTCGATGGGTATGTAAACATTGCGGGAGCACCATGCTCCAAATATGCGACAATATTACCACTCTGGGAAACGCCGTGAACAATGTTCCCTGCTTAAGCAGCTCAGCGAGAGATCGTTCTTCGTACTTTCCTACTAACAGCTACCACGCATCTGACCTAGGGATCGAAGGACCAAGCCCTATAGGAGCTCGACCGAAGAATTCGAACAAGTTCCAGATGAGCTAGCTTTGAAGCGCTTCAATGTTAAGCTTGCGATATCTATGATGGTGAATTGCTGGAGCTCAGCGAGTATTGTTAACCCTCCTTTTCTGAGTTCGCTTGATGAGCTGTTTGAAGAATACTCATCCAGCTCTCATAGGAGTGTTTTCCCTTGTATGCTTAGCCATTGAGGAAGTAAAATAGTAATAAAAGTTCCCAAAGGCGAGAAGATTAAAGATGGCAGAGCGTATGACATCGAAGGGCAGCTACGAGCAGAGCGCTCGGACAGCTCAAACAAAAATATGCCAGTTCACCCTCCGGCTCTTGGTTGCGTGGCCCACAGACACCAGCTTTTGATTTCGGACTTGACACGTTTAGCTCAAGTAAAACATCAGTCGCAATCGCCCGCGCACTTGGATCAATTCAGTGACTCATCTCAGTGCTGTTGCTTGGCGAGGAGATAAAAAAGAATACTCAGGTACTGAGTGTCAGTATAAACAGACTATAGGACATAAGGACTAAGGACATAATAGCCGTCTGTCCTCTACTCGATTCGAACGTCGAAGGTGTGATGCAACAGTTATGGAGTATGATCCTGATCATAGTATTGCGTGTGGCCTGTAGGCGGATCCGGGAAGAGCTTGCTGAAGTGGTGCGTGAGATGGGGCCCACCCGCAAGGGTCTAAGTTTTAGATCCTTGCGGGGCCCCATCAATCTCATTAGACCCAGGCGAGCCTCGCCTTAGACTCTAAGGCGATGCTCGCCTGGCGAGCGCGGATGGTTCTTGCCACCGGACACTAAGTACCTAAGGTGCTGTAGCTGAAGTGCATCTATTCAGAGCGATTCTTCAGATCAACCCATCAAGTTCCCTGAGAAGACTTATGGAGTCTACAATATGGACTGCTCATGGACTCTAAATGGCACCCTGAATGCAATATTGGTGGTCATTATTATCCTCACTATGATCATGGCTGGACAGTTGATGGCAACATTAATGGCTACGCGAGCATCCAGCTTGAGATTTTGCTATGCACCTCTAACAGAGCTCCTCAGCTGTATCATACTAGTTTTCTTCACACTTGTGAACATCACTGAGAATCTCAGTCTGAGATGTACCTCCACTGTGGAAGCTTCACAGGATCCCGAACTCACCAGAAAATCAGAAGAGTGCACTACAGAGACGAGTTAGTAACCCGTCTCTGTGGCGCACCTTCCTGACTCTCTGATTTAACTCGGATTTACACTAGGTCTTAAACTTCTCAGTACTAGGTGGTGAGCGCATCTAACCATCAGACTCAAGCGCAACCGTCAACATCTCCGGTATCGTGTGATGAACCAGCGAGCGAGTGTGATACACTGCGTGTGATGTCAGAACTTATAAGTCTTATAATGCCCTCAAGACTCTCAGTATCATCTTATAATATAAGATGATACTGAGAGTCTTGAGGGCATACAGAGAAAGCGGGAGTGATGCACGAGTGGCAGTTGGACTGCGCCCCAGCCTCGCAAGATTCTCGATGTGGATTTACCGAATATAGTGGGAGGTCACCTATAGTTCCAGTCTGGAACTTTCAGATGACCTAGAACCTCTCGGCATCACACGCACAACTTGTGACCCCTAGCTTGTGACACATAGGGCTTGAATCGAGCCGGTCGAGTCGACCGTGTCGGGCCGACACTGTCGGCCAGAGTAGCTCCGGAGAATCACTACTGGATCTATCAAGAAAATTATCAAGACGCGAGGAATCACTTCGCGCCACCCGAACACTCAACTCGAAAGTCTCGGAGACCAGGAACAAATTGGTGAACTTCAAGAACGGTAATCGTGCGTAGAGATAGTCGATTACCCCGAGTAATTTACTTGAGCAAGTCTTGCTTTCAATGAACTGCATTCGAGCCGAGCTCGCTGCCATGGAGTAGATGTATACTGTATAAGTGTGTTACCCTTCTAGATCATCTAACCTAGATGGAATGAGAAGTGAGAGAAAGACACCACTGTGGATCAGCTAGGGCTCAGGGAATGTACCACACCCCAGCCGCACTGCAGCTGCTGTCGCTAACTCTATCACGACTGTGATTCCGCCGGCGAGTTCTACAACTGGTCCACAAGTGAGCTCGTCGGACGCGTGAACGACCGGTTATCAGCGATCCGTGAGATTATCGAGATTATACTTCCTCTGGACGATGAAGGGGCTATCCTGGCGGCTACGGAAGTATGAAAAAACTATCCGAGAAGAACTCGTTCGAGCCTACGCCGAAGCACAAGCGTAATCCCCATGCTTTAACGAGCTATACCCTGTAGAATCTACAGTGTAGATCCTCTGTGATAACTCCTATGAGTGTATTCCATAAGACGCTTGGAGCGTCTTACACAACCTGAGTCCCAAAAGCCATCCATGCTGGACGCATCCCTTCCTTCTCGCTCAGCAGGAAACCCACCGACGCTGAGGTTGGAGGAGGCATACGACAAACAGACGCCCGCAAAAACGAATATTCACTGCGAGGCCAGATTCACGTATGCAGACCCGAGCGTGTTTACAACTACAGGATATAAGTTAAACAGGATTAAAGTTTAATGATTAAACCCCCAAATGTAATATCCGGGAAATGGCCGGGAGAGAAGACGCTCAAACGCCTCACACTAGGAGACCATCACCTCCCATTTACGCTGCGATTAGCCTGCTAGCCAAACCTCACTCACAATCAATTCGCACATGCCCTTGAACACACGAAAGTGCGACTATGTCGTCTGAAAGGTACCTCAGCTGAGTATTTCCCCTCCGAGAAATCCTAGTCTATTTCTCTGCGACAGGGAGCAGAACACAAGACCACGGAGAGCCATTCCAACCGATAGTTGACAGACGAGCCGGCGGTCGAGATCTTCAACTATTGGATGGGCCCCGTTTGGCGGGCCCTAACGAGTACATGGACGCCGATGCGTAACGGCTCACCGCCACGTGGCCTCATGCGTATGTTGTAGACCCACTTCTCACGCAACGTTGCTCCATCTGTGGGAAAGATAGTGCCATTTTTCCCATTTATTATCGCTTTCGTGGTTGCCTCGAAGACATCGAAGAATAGCAAAATCCCATCCCCCATTGGGGCAGGAAAGGAGATTAGGAGTACGGTACGTACGAACAAGCCCTATGAGTAGGTTGGTGAGTCTGATGCCGTTGAAGATGATCCTCGATGTGCCCCTGCTGTACCTGCACCAAGTCCACCTGAGTTACACAACATCACTGTCGTTATTGAAATGATAATTGCATTTATGGTAATGCCTAATTATCATGTCTGAGCCGAGGCTTCACATTCGACCGCTCGATGCTCTGCAAGGCCAGCGAGCTCCACCACCTGTCCGCAGCCGTAGCATTGTGTCAGGCTGGGACAATCCCGCCAATAGTGGAAATCCAGAAGGTCACTCTGGAGGGCGAACTCGGGGTCCGAGTATCCACAGAATTGACATACGACGGCCGCTGGGGGCTCCTTGGCAGAGTCGGGCTACTTATCAGTAAAAATCCATCCCGAGATGCGCTGAATAGCACCAACCTGACTATCATTGGTTTGAAGTCTCCGCTGTGCTCCTGAGGTCCTGCCGACACTCTTGCTATTGCTCGCCCGTCGGCCGTGGAGTATCCGATCTATTTCCGACTCGATAGCCTGATGAGGTCGTAGGCCCCTCGTAGGCCCCATCGTCACCTCACCTCCCGTTGTGACTGCCTCTCAATACTCTTTATGAACGGCTTTATCGCATCTCGGCCAACGAGGCTGCAAACCTGCACATCAATCCAGAAGGAATAACACAACTATCAGTGCCCACCTTAGCTGCCAAAGAGACAGCAGACGAGCGAACCTCTGAAGCCGGGCACTGCTTGAGGAGATCAAATGCCATACTCAAAAGCACGGGTGCAGTAAAGCTGCTGTTTCCATGCTGAGAAGAGCAACAATGGGAGCAGCAGCAACAGAGCCCTACTGCGTGGTCAGACGCTCCTCCATCTGTGCCCATGAGACCACAGGTATCAATAACAGCCTGCAGGACGTCACAACGGGCTGAGAGCGCCTTATTGGGTAGGAGCGAGGAAGCCGTAGCAGCTCTGGTACCACCGCGACGAGAAGTAATCTTTAACACCTGCTTGGAATCTTTCTTCCTCCACACGATATAATCCCGCCGTACATGATGAGTGGCGAAAGAGGGGCCGACGTTGACAGCAATAGCCAGGATGGCATTCCTGGTAGCTTCCTGACAGCGCTTGTTGGGGTCCGACAGGCGATCAGTGAGGGCCGGCATGAGAGGTTCCAACATAGTATGGAGGTCACGCGAGCCTCGAGGCATGGTGGAAACCATCTGGTGGGAGATAAATGCCTCACATAGTGATGGTTAATACCTCGTTGAAGACACTATTTGCAGCTGCTTGGAGAAGCCTCATGCATGGTAGGAAGACCTACGATGATGTACCAGAGTAGGGTGGCGACTTTATTTTACATTGGCAATTTTGTCCGTCACGCATTTTCGAACGGCATAGATAGCAGCTTGGGCTCCCGAGACTGCATCCCCCTTGTCCGCCCAGACGCCCTTCTCCAGGTCGTGCTCGGCTTGGATGAATCCTGCCTCGCGGACCCTCCAGTCCTGTGCATGCGTGCTATGTCGATACCATACCTTGCCCAACTCACCTTGCTGACTATACACCGTATGATGTACTCCCCTAGCAGTGCCAATGGAGCCCCCTGAGCCTCGTGAGCAACAGCAGGTGGTAGTATTTCTGAGATCGTCATCACCCCTCCCCCCTCGGCCTTGCAGTACCAGCAGCAGGGAGAGCCTCCGAATTTGGTACGTCGGGCAAGTCAGGATGAGGTCCTCTGTCTCCTCCCAAGGGTGGTGGAGTCTTAGGAGTCCCTCCAGCCTCCATAGGAGCCGCGACCATCGGTGGGGTAGTAGTATTGGCTGTTGCCACCGCATAGTAGGGGTCTTGCCCGAGATATTCCGACTGAAGCAGGGAGGTGACGACTAGGGCCGAGGAGGTTACTACGGGAAGGGAATTCGGACCAGCCTCTAGAATGGACCGGTGTTGACTGCTACCACCACCTCCACCGACGCCTGAAGGGTATCGCTCGCCCTGCATTGTGATGGTAGATTAACCTGCGACTGCTGGTAGCTCATCGTGCACGTTGACGTTGAGTCGAGCAGCACTCGACCCTCCAGCGTAGTTACTCCCATTATAAGCTGAGTAGAAGGGTGGAGGAGGAGAAGGCAGAAGAGATGGACCCACCACTGCTGCTATCGAGGGGGGTACTGCGACCAGAGACCCCAGATAGGGGGGTCTGAAGGGCATTCTGATGGTAGTACTCTTGACGGGCCTGATGGGCAGTCTGAGACTGCCGATAGGGAGGCTGACGGATCGATTGAGTGGCCCCATTGGTCCTGAGTGGGCGATAGCGACAGAATTGTTGGGCGGGGGTGGGGGACCTAAGACGGTGTATTTCCTCCTTGAGAGCCTTCGCTCGGGGGTAGTCTTCCTCTTCGACTGCCATACGTTTGCTCCTCTCGAGCTCGGCCAACGCCCGAGATACTCCTTGCAGGCGAATTATCTCATCCTTCAATCTCATCGCTTCGTCATAGTCCTCCACCTGTCATAGTAAAGGTCGGAGGTTCGAATCCCAGGGTAGGCAATATAACCTCTACTGCCCGCTGCTTCAAAGCCAGCAGCTGATTTATCTGTTTTTGGGTCTCTGGGTCGGCCTCCATATCGAACGCCCCCGCGGGCCCCAGAGGGGAGAAATCCCCGGCGGACGGAGGAGGACGATACACTGCATCCTCAGAAAAATGCTGAGCACAGGGATCGAACCCTACACCTTCCGGTCTCTAAAAATCCCGAGCGCTAATAGCTGCCCGTCCAGAGCCCGATATTACCACCATAGGCGGCCAGTCTATGCCTTGACCCATCCCCATCTCCGCCGCCTCCATACTGTGAACAACCGGTACCGGTATCATTGGTGGAGGAACTGACAAAGGAGTGGTATTAGAGTGTATGGATAATAATTACTATGATTAGGCGAGGGTGGCGGGTCGATGTAGGTACCCAAAATATTTACAGCTATCAACCCCTGAGGTGACATCTTCCCCTCTGCTACTACCACTGCTGCTGCTACTGCTTACCACTTGGGAATGGACATTAAGTTCGTTGATATGACATTTGTGGAGTTTGATTTGTATGAACTTCGCCTCGCAGTCGACAAAGACGGACTTGAGTTCACGAGCTAACCATTGACCTGATGGAAGGTCCCACCGTGCCATCTACAGTTCACGACTTTTCTCATTGGAGTCCAGGGAGAGGTAACCCAATCGTTTGAAAGGTATCGACTCGATAAAGTCGTAACCATCGGGATCCCGAAGAGGGTCATAGGGCGTCCGAGGGCCCTCCACAGACACGTACTGAGGAGTAAGATGGCCCTCAAGGGCAGCATACCACATTTTTACCAATTCTAACTTGGTTGAAATGGCGCTTTGATGGCTAAGAAATTGCATTTGATTGATGGTGCTCCGTCGCTCTAGCTCAAGTATGAGTATCTGGGATGATACTATTAGAGCGATGTGTGGTAGAAGACAGATTAACCTGCGGGTATGCGGGGAACCTTTTAGATATCCACCCTTGGCCGCTGGTCATTCCGACTCCGGTGGTCTCGGGTACCATGAGCTCGCTAGCAGGATGGGCACCATCTTCGGAAGATACGTATACTACTTCGTATCGGAGTCGGACTAACGAGTGGAGAGGACCACAAAGATATTCACGCACGGTGGAGATTCCTGTTACGAGCGCCTGAGCTTTTCTTGGCCATCTCAGCCGAGGCAGCAGCACTGGAAGGGGGGACGGCTTCAGTGCTCGTCATGAATAAATTACTAATGTTATAATAATAATCAGCATCGCTAGTCCCCGCAGCAGTGAACTGTATTACACGGCGTTACGGACAGCGACGCCCACCACAGAAATGACTCCCCCACAGTATGGAACCATAAAATGACCACGCTCACTGTATCAAGGTTTATAGTGTTATGGGGTGCCGGGAGAAACGTGAGATGGAAGTGCGCTGTACGCAGAGTACTGTCGATTAGAATGGCGCGCGCTGTTTGCAGCTAAGGAGAGACCGCTGTACACGCAAACTCTTACAGCAAATCTCTGTCTCATCATGCCTGCTAAGCTTGGTATCAACGGTTTCGGTCGTATTGGGCGTCTGGTCTTCAGGGCCGCTATGGAGAATCCCAATGTGACGGTGGTCGCGGTTAACGATCCCTTCATGGACATCGAATATATGCAGTATTTGCTCAAGTACGATACGGTTCATGGCAGGTTCAAGGGGGAGGTCTCCAGTGCTAACGGTAATCTTATTGTCAATGGTCAGACTATTCACTTCTTCAAGTCGAGGGACCCTGCTGAGATCCCATGGGGTCAGGCTGGTGCTGATTACGTCTGTGAGTCTACCGGTGTCTTCACCACTTCCGAAAAGGCTGGTGGACATCTTGGTGGTGGCTGCAAGAAGGTCGTCATCTCGGCTCCTCCTAAGGACAGTACTCCTATGTTCGTCATGGGAGTCAATAACGAGAAGTATACCTCTGACTTGAAGATCGTCTCCAACGCCTCTTGTACCACCAACTGCCTCGCCCCTCTAGCTAAGATCGTCCACGATAACTTCGGTATCGTCGAGGGCCTCATGACCACCGTCCATGCTACTACCTCCACTCAGCTCACCGTCGATGGTCCTGCTAAGGGTGGCAAGGATTGGAGGGGTGGTCGCTGTGCTAGTCAGAATATCATCCCTTCCTCCACTGGTGCTGCCAAAGCCGTCGGCAAGGTTATTCCTGAGCTCAACGGGAAGCTCACTGGAATGTCCTTCCGTATTCCAACTGCTGATGTCTCTGTGGTGGACCTCACCTGCCGTCTAGCCAAGTCTGCCACCTATGATCAGATCACTGCTGCTGTTGATGCTGCCTCTAAGGGCCCTATGAAGGGAATTATGGGTATCACTCATGATGAGGTCGTTTCTAGCGATTTCACTCATGACAGTCATTCCTCGATCTTCGATGTGAAGGCTGGCATTGCTCTCAACGACACCTTTGTCAAGCTGGTGTCGTGGTATGACAACGAGTGGGGTTACTCGAATCGTTTGGTAGATCTAGTCGTGTATATGAGTAAGGTTGACGGTAACTGTTAGGCGATAACTGGTCGTTATTATGAATATTATGTTAAGGAACGATTCACCTTATTACTTCTTTTCCTTGGTCAACCCAAGTCGTCGTGATGATATAGAAAACTGATAATAGAAGTATTGATGGATATGTTATTGTCATGTTTCTGCCTAGTTGTTGTGTTCTCAGTAGAGTAGAGGATGATATGCGGCCATTTGTGTAACTCTCGTTGACATAAATATTGTTATTGAGAGTAAGGGCGGTTCGCTAAAGCAACAGGAAGGTTAGAGAGGGGGTCTTCATTGTGCGAAGGTCTCTGTCTCTAGACTGCCTTATAGTTTTTATGTTTGATTAACATGGTCATGGTGAACGTGTTCGTTGCTGTGTTGGCGAGTTGTAAATGCGCATCCAATGTTGCGACGTGGACGATGCAAAAGAGGCTCGGTGGTGGTACACGGGGTACAATTAGATTGTTGAATTTAATGCTGCACTCGCCATCTCGTTCGAGATCCCCAACACCGAGCGTGCTCAGGCGAGGTGGTGGAAGTAAGCTTATTTTTAATAGCAGTGAGGATTACCCCTGTCCTGGTCAGCTTCTACTCCGCCTTTGTCGAGTCGGAGTCGAGGGTCTCCGTTGGTAGTGATGATCAGACCTCAGCAGTCGAAAGGGCAGGCGGCTCGTCGGAGGGATATACCAGTAGATCCAGCTAGAGTGAGAGCTCTACCCATTGTGGACCGCAGTTACTAACGAACGACTTCCTTATCAACGTTGGCACGGCGGCTCGGGTGGATAGCCTTGCTGGATGGAACCTCGTGTTTGAGGAAGGCGTTAGCCTATCCCACACCAAGCGGCTCCGGATGGCCACGCGAATATTCGGTCCTCCGCTTGGGGAGGCACTGGGAGCTGCTGGCGATAAGGTTCGTGGAGGGGGCAGGGGGAAGAGGTGATGCTGTCGAGTTAGGTACCCATTTGTAGGTGGCTTATCGACTTGAGTAGCAACTCCGTCTTCACTACGCCTGCTGTTACCTCTCCTACTGTTGATGAGCAATCACAAGGGGAAGGTCTCCTCCGGATAGAGTCCAGGCCACCGGTAGGTGACTGCGGTGCTGTCGGGTTGGAGGACCCTTTCCTTACTTCAGCTGCATGTGACCTCAAACCTTAGTAGAGTCGTGGAACTCTTTCTAGGGCAAACACTATTGCGGTCAAACCCACCGTTGACAGCTACTCCGAGGCTATCTAATGCCAGCCGCTCGGGGCTGTTGTTCGTCCCTGTGGAGTCGACATCTGCACACTGGGGAGGGGGTGCGGGGTGTAGTGTCACTCAGAGCTCCTCGTCATTCATTGACGTGCCGGGGGTTAGGGCACAGCAGAGGGTTGTGGAAGGCACGGCGGAGGGAGGGGCTGCCAAGTTGACGGTTACATTGAGGAATGCACGGATGCAGCTCAGTGTATTACTCTCTTACATGTGCTTCCGTTCGTAATCGCTTGCCTCAGTCCTCTTGTCCTCTATTGGACTTCATTCGGACGGTTGTTGAGCTCCGTCGGGCCCAGCGAGGCTTCCCATCTGATGCACCTGGGGGAGAGTGGTTGCCTTGTGGAGAGGAAATCGCCGATTTCAACCGGTTTCTAGAGTAATAAAGGCGGTTACTCTGGGGACGATGGTAGTGTGAATCTCTTCAGTACGGAGGTGAGAGTCGTTCATGGGAAGGAGAGGGCCTCTGACCGACGACGCCCAAGAGGGTTGGTCGTCAGCTGTGACCACACTGGGAAGAAGATGTACTACACAATCCTGCGGATACGACGATGCTCTGAGGAGCTAACGATCGATGGACGAGAGATGCCCTTAAGGGAGTACTACGAGACGTATCGCATGGAGGGAAAGAAGGATTGGACATGCGTATTAAAGCAACAGGAGGGGGAGGGATTGATAGTAGCGGAGGACTGGAAAGGGAGGGTTATTCCTATTGAGGTAAACAGATGAGTCACCGAAGGGTCAGGAAGAGGTGCCTTCCAGTTATGCCAAGTAGAGGCCAAGCAACTGCTCAGTATGAAGCCCTTGACAGTGTTGACGTCGGAGCCCCCGAAAACCTCTTTGTCATCTGTGTGGTTATTGAGAGAGTGAGTACCACAGCAGTAGTCTGAGGGATATCGATTTCAGGCGTCTGGCCTCGTCTCTGCCGTTGCTACCACGCGGTAAGCAACAACGGGCAAGTCCGTCCAATGCGGCCTCTCAGAATGCCGCGCTGGAACCCGATCTCGAGGTGGGATTGATCACTCTTGTTGGTCAGCTACGCAGGGAATTTCAGGTCGATGTACAGCGCCGGCCTCTTGCAGTTAAGGGGAGGCTCTTGCCTGAGGTGACTCTAGAATTCAGAGATAAACAGAAACCGGTGAGTGGCGGGATCTTAATCGATCATCAGGGCGAGCGCGATACTCAGATGCCATGCTCCCAAGGGTCCTGGGTCATCACTGGGCAAGAATTCAAGCAGTGTGCGAAGTATAGAATACCATATGGGGTTTTGGAAGTCGGGGAGTGCGGGGGCGTGGCTCCCTTCTGTGAAGCTCTTCGTGCTGTTGCTGACGGGCACGGGTTGAAGTTCCAGGATGAACCGGTGAGAATCATTGACATGATTACTCGGACGTTGGCCTTTTTTAGAAAGTTCAATTGAAGCTGGATCATCCAGGGTTCACTGAGGAAGGAGATGTGAATCGATTAAGGGAGTGGTGTAGAGGTCAGCTCGCCGATTCGAGTCCAGCGGTAGGTCTTGGTGACGAATAATGAGTCTTAGAGTCTTCAAGATCCTATTGATCTTCCTTCCTAAGAAGAGTAGACGGCCGTACTGCATAGTGAAGGATTTGGTCGACCGTATTGCTGGTATTCCGAGCCAGGTGGGTTGCCTCCTCTTCCTCTGGGCGTGGCAAATGTGACACTGGCAGGTTATAGTGTCACCATCGTCTAAGAGGACCATCAATCAGTGGCAAAGTATTATGTGTGAGCTGTGCTGTAAGGTGTGCTTGAAGGAGCCCCAAGCTGAGAGCCCTGATGAAGGTAGTGTCCGGTCTTAGCACAACTATAAAGTCTATGGCGTTTCTAGATATGGATGGAGATGAACCGTCCCTGCCCCCGCCGAGCCCTGGAGTTCTACCCAAGAGTCCTCCTAGAGCCCCTCTTCATGGTGGCGTTGTTGCAGGGGTACCCAGAATGACACAGCAGACCAGGTAAGAGAACTAATACTCGAGTGAAGTGATTGTAGTTGTTCCGAGCTGTGTTTCATCAGTCTATTCGCGATGCCTAATGGTCGTGGTGGGGGAGGTGAGGACCGATCGTTGGTACCTAGAGGGTGTATGGTTATGGCATTCACGCTTGAGCGGAGCGAAGCAGTTGGAGGCTTTTGGATTGCCTCTGCTGTTGGCAGTGTAGACAATGATGTGAGCTTTTTGCATCGTTTTGCGATCACTAGACTTGCTTGTGGTAGGTTAACCTCTATGCTACAGCCTCGTCCGTTCAAGACACCGGAACGCGGATCCTGGATATCGAAACTCTCACTTTTCGTCTCCTCGAACGGTTCTACATAATCAACTCACGCTTGCCTCAGCGGATCATCGCCTTCCGAAATGCATTCCCTAGTGGACGGGTAAAATGATCTCTTTGTTCGAAAGAGATTCATTTTGTCAACTTATTAGTTTTTAACGCTCCAAACGGCGGAGTTTCGAGACATAGCGAACGCTATCAGCGATCGAGTGACGCAAGCTATTCTGCTGAAGTCGGGCGCGTTCGGAAGGTGCTCCGAGAAAATGCGCGATCGTTTGGCGAGGGAGAAATACTGGTAGGTGGGACCGTTGGTGTCTACTCTCATACTGGGTCTTCAGCCCGAGTTTCACACTTATGTCGGTGTCTCATGGGTCATCGCAAAGTCTCACGCTTTGGTGCGAGAAGCCGCAGGACTGCGACAGGAAGACCGGGAACGTGCCTGCAGGGATGATCGTTGATGGAACGGTTACGCAACCCAACATCCTCAACTTCTATCTGGTCTCTCAACAGGTGAGCGTCGTCGACGTCCTAGACTATAGTTCTATTACTTTTAGTGTCACACCGGGACTGCAAGACCGACCCACTACATGTGTTTGCACGATGATAACTACTCCGATCCGAGCTTACGAGCTGAGGAGCTGCAGCAGATAGTGTGGAGTTTGTGCCATCTCAGTGCTAGGTGTACTCGAACGACCAGCAGACCAGCTCCACTGGTCTATGCTGAGGTAAGGATCATATTGCAGGTGGGGGGTCCTGTCATCTTTCCTTAGGCGTTGGCCAAGCGAGTTGATTGTTACCTTGAGGCAAATAACGATGAAGCTCGAACGGTTGCAGCGGCAAATGCTCTCTTGCTGGTGGGTGGAATATACTCCTATTGTGTTGTTCTTAGTGGCTTATGTTCTCAGGAGGACGGATTGACTGATAAGTTACAAGGCCTGAATTTCTTCTTATGAAGCTGCTTCAACTAAACGTTCATTATCATTCACGATACCATTCTCACTGTGCCATTATCGTAGTGTCTGTTGTCAATTGATGGAAGGGCGCCGACCGTTTTGTAGTTGCCCTGATAGGCGAGCGAGATGTCGTTTTGTCATTTTGAAACGGTAGTGGTTTCAGCATTTGTCGAGCTCTGTTATTCACCGAGTAATCTCAAGCGATCTGTTCTGATATGGTTTCCCATCGACACGTGTTCGCAGGGTTCTTTGTTATTTCTATTCATGATCGGTATCCTCTTATCTCTCCTTCCTATTCTAACTGTATCATTCATCAGGCGGGCCCAGGAGTCTGCTACGATGTGGGATGAGTACTGTCAGTATCTCAATGGTCCCGCCAGTGCCTGCGCCGGGTCGAGTTGCACCCAGGGTGGGCAGGCTTGTGGTGATGGACCTCCCTTGACGACTACTGTTGGTCCTGAGGTCGGTGACGCTGATGAAGTCCGAAGGGCTTGTGACAGTTACTGTCAAGTTTTGAACGGTGCCGCTTCCTTTTGTAAATGGTGGTTCGAGTCTCCTGTCTGCCAGTACGGTGATCATCCCTGTGGTACCATGGAGATCTGTGGTGCTCCTCCCCAGTTTGATCGGCCCGTTGGTGATTATTCATCTGAGTGGCACGATTACTGTAAGGCGTTGAATGGTCCTAGTAGTCGTTGTGATGGTACTTGTACTAGTGGCGGTCAGCCCTGTGGCTCTGGTCAGATCCCCTCTCTCGAGGTCACTACTGTGGCTCCACCTGTTGTTACTACTGTAATGTCTCCCCGAGCTCCTGATGTTATCCCTGGGAGTAAAGTCATCGTTGGATGTGATGACTATTGCAAAAGACTAAACGGCGAGACCTCATTCTGCAAGTGGTGGTTTATGGATCCGGTGTGCCAGTTTGGTGATCAGCCTTGTGCCGATGCACAAACCTGTAACTCCGAGGGTGTTCCTATGGCTGCCCAAGTCGACCCTGTTCCTCCAGTGGACACCATCTCTTCTATCGACACCATGCTTCCTGTTGAAACTCTCCCACCGGTTGACACCATACCCCCAGTCGACACTGTCCCTCCTGTTGATACTCTCCCTCCCGTTGAGTACGTTCCCCCATTCGATGACGTGCCGTTGGTTGACGCTGTGCCTCCTGTGGACAACTCGGATGGGTCGTCAGACCCGACAGCTCCAGGCGATGCTGTACAGCAGACTTGTGATGTATTCTGCGCTCAACTCAATGGAGAGAACTCCTTCTGCAAAATGTGGCACACCAATCCTGTATGCCAACACGGTAATCAACCTTGTGGTACTCTGGACCTTTGCGGTGAGCCTGTGAATGGTGTCAGTGTTGACGTGAGTCGAGCCCCTGCTGTCTTACCCAGTGGAGATGGTCAACATTATGCCGAGTGTGACAAGATGTGCCAGAGCCTGAACGATGCCACTTCTTACTGCAAATGGTGGATGAATACTCCTGTCTGTCAACACGGTGATCAGCCTTGTGGTGATGCCTCCGTTTGCCAGTCCGAGACGTGGCCTTCTCCCCCGGCCCCTCAACTGCCCCCTGGTGCCCATTCCGAGGCGTCTGCTGAGTGTGACACTATGTGTAAGGAGTTGAATGATGATAGTTCTTACTGCAAATGGTGGAGATCAGTGCCGGTGTGTCACGGCGGAGATCAGCCCTGTGGCCCTGGTAGCTGCAATGGAGTCGCTGTGGTATCGACTCGGCTACCATACTCGATGCCAACTGAGGTTGTCGTCATTACTACTCAAGCTCCTCCTCCTCCGCCTCCGAGAGCTGTCACTGATGCCCCTGTCGTACCTGTTGCTTCTGGAGCCCATTCGATGCCTAATGCTAAATGCGATGCATACTGCAGTGAGTTGAACGGTCCTGGGTCCTACTGTAAATGGTGGAAGGATATCCCCGTTTGCAAAGGAGGTGATCAGCCTTGTGGCGCAGAGGTCTGCGATGATCCAACCACTCGTTGATGCATGATTGGTCTAAGTCCCATTTTAAAGTATACAGTCATTCAAGTAGTGCAAGTCGATTATATATATCCACAATTATCACGAGTGCCACCACAGTTGTGGTTTTGATAAATGCACAATGTTTTTGGTATAATTTAAAGCGGTAATAAGCTGATTTCTACTGTTAGAGTGTCGTGTAAAGTTCACTCGGCCGAACATATGAGGACTAAGAGAGAGCCTTCCCTCTATGGTGGAGATCTCATCTCCCTAGACGCTCTCTGGGTCCACACATTTTTTTGATGGGCTCCGGTGTGGAATTGATAATATGCTCCAAAGAGTTGGCCGGTTTTTTCTTGTACTGACCCCATAGGGTAGCAATTGTCTTCGACGTATTATTGAGTCGCAGTCATAGGTCGTCGCAGGATGTCGGGAATTGACGCTATTCCGACCACTCCGTTCATAGATACTTCGGCAACAATGTTTCTACCATTCTGAGATCAACACTGATTATTCCTATTCTATGGGGGCAACACATTATACGTCTTCGCATAAGGAACAATGGAAGGCTTTGATGAGGCAGGGGAAGAACCCTTGAGCCTTGCGATAACAACATGCACACCAACTACCAGTACTATGTAGTATTAGACGTTAGACGGTCGTGGGCAAGAAGCCGGCAGCAATTCCGACTTTACCGTTCAACATCGAGATGGGAATACTTTGCTACGCGTTATTGCCTCACGCGCCTATAGAAGTTGAATGATAATGTACACACCACATTGTCATTGTATTCCAAATAGCAATCACAGCAATCTCGAAACTTCAGCCCCACACGGAGTACACGGAGCGGCGCTTCTTAGATTACTATCGACGCCCAGCCACGGTTTGAAACTCGGCTTGCGTGACAAGCACACCCAAGCCGCACTATCTTCGAACACAACTCCGTATCACTCCACGAAAACAAGCAGTAAATGGTGGCTTCTTTCAAACGGAGCGATGACATACACAGTTGTTCGCCTTGTACCAACCAGCGTTATGGAGACTCCGTAGGGTCGATCGCACCATCTGAACACCAAAAGCAATTGATTGTCGAAGCAGCTACTAGGTACCTCTTCTGCGGCGTATCTCGGCCACCACGTCGAGAAAACGTTAACGCTGACTGAGAGGCCGATACGACCACTCTTTGGGTGGATGTTGTCTTCCGGTAGAATCCTCACATCATGAAACCAATTCCGGGGGAAGTACAATACATCACCTGAAACAAACTTGACCACCAACCGCATCATCGAATCACCTTCTCGTAAGACGACCTTCAACGCCTCTTTCTGAACGTCAGCCAACTTGGGCCATTCTTTTCTCCAATCCATCGAGTAAATATCCACATCACAGCAACGCGTACCGTCATCATATTTACCATTCACATAGACTGACTCCCCCGCATCAGGGGGGGAATAAAATGACTCTCTTGACACCTTGTAATTGGACTAATATGTTGTCTTCATCATCAGAATGAACACCTGTGGCCGTCACAGCTGAGGCTCTTCCAACCCACATGTAGAGAGTATTCTTATGGTGCCCGGAAAACACCTTCTCCAAGATTGGTGAGAATTTATCAGCCAAACTGTGAGGCACCGACAGTTGCTTTATATACCCCTTCACATCTCCTTCGACATACTCTCGCATACTTGTCGATGATTTACTCGTAGGCGTCGCTGCGCTCTTCAATCGACAGACTCAACGCTAACCTCGAATCGCCGAATTCCTTCACGAGACTATCCCCACTGAAGTCATATTTAATTTCATCAGCCAAACCTCTGAAGACCATCGGGGCATTCAGTGTCCGCACATACTCAGCCGTTGGCTTCTGCGTGGCCTCTTCCACATCATTAACTCCGCCCACAAATGATACTTCTACTGGACTCATTTTCAATCAAACTGCTGCCTCAGAGGTTCATTACATCGTCTCGTTAGGCGAAGATTAGTTTTCATCTCCAATGGTGTTATCGAAGCTCTTCCACCCCAACTGCATAACGCAATTTCCACTAAGTCACAGAGGCCAAGGTGCCCTTAAACATTTGTGAAAAGAAGTCTATTGAGTTTCCCCTGCAGGGAAAAGCTTATCCACGGCCTCACGTTGAGAGTCTGTCAACGATTCCGGAAACTTGATATCCATTTTAATCTGCAGAGAGCACGATAAGACCCAACCCGACGATCCGCGACTGTCCTTACATATAAGTCGCCATAGTCACTGTGGCCACCACCCTCCACTTTATGAGGCATCCCTTCTCCAGAGATCTTCATAATTTCGAAAGGTTGGCAGATCTCCCCAGGTTGTTTCACCAAGCGGACCTGAAGACTTGACTCCCCATCCCCCACGATCCCCTGCTTTACCTGATGTCCATCCAAATGCGACATACTCCTGTCGAAGCCAAGAAGGGCCTCCTTCAAGGATATCTGCGTTGCCGTCCGCAGGTCATATCCATTCTCCCGTATAAACCTCCGATCGTTGGCTTGTTTAACGGTTAAAACTAAATTACCGGGGATCTGCCCCGGTCGCTGGTCACTCATCCCTTCGAAGACGATCTGACAAGACACGGTAATCCATCATCACGAATACGCCGCGGAAGTCAATACAGCGGAATAATTTCACTATTAAACCGAGCGACACAGGAATCTGCAACCTTCTGAGGGAAGCAGTCAAGCGCTATGCTGACTCCGATAAGATAATTTTGTCCAGGAAGCACAATCGTGATTATGTGTGGACAAATAAGAGGGTTATTTTGCAGGTGGCAAGAACGTGTTGAGTCGACACCTCTTCGTAGACGTATGTTCATCATTACCTGTTCGCCATCCACCATTCCTTTCTCTATGTTCACCTCGAGCTCAGTGTCCTCATTCTTACATCTCTCCCGACTCGGCACTTGCTGCTGTTGTTGAACGAAAAACCCCGGACCAACCTGATGCCCACATCGTAGCTCACCCACAGCAGAGACGCCGACTCACTTGCTGCTGGACCATTTTGATTTCATCGGGACACTTCCCACAACCCCGACACTTCTCAAGATTAGGTTTCTGTCGACATCCAGTGCACACAACACGACGATTGACCCTAATATGTTCCTTAGAACCAGTGTACCTATAAATCTTGCCCTCTTGCAATTCCTCAACGCCAATTTCGTCGACTCCTCACAGCTTCTCCAAAGAGACTTGGTAAACCACATGACCATCCTCGCCTCGCGGTATGTCTCCTTTTTCCATCGCTCTCACTGATTCCATGCCGCCCATATCATACAGAAATTTCTTGGCCTATGAGAACAGGGCAATCGCGCGCGCCCAAATGATCGATTTGGAAACTATTACCGGATCTGACAATATCTCATTGGCCTCACCGATGCGTGTAAATTTGCGATGCGCTGTCGGATCTAAAGTAGCAGTTCTCTGACTGTGAGGTGCCAGGTTCGATCCTAGCGAACGATTCCTCACCGTTTCCAGTCTTATCAGGATGATATTTTATAGACATTTTCCTGAACGCTTTCTTCACAGAGCTGACATCGGCCCCAGGCTCCAAGCCAAGATCCGCGTACCTTAGAATATTACTAGTAGCGCGCGCCATCTCAACCCTCAACTATCTTACAGGTCCCTCCGAGCATCCTGTATTTCTGTGTCAAAAACCTGCGCGAATTCCGCGTGGACGGGTTCACCATCCTCCTTCCTCTTTCCGGTCAAAGTTATCTAAAAATACCACTTCTAGGAGTCGAACCTCAATCCTCCTGAATACCAAACACGAAGCCTAACTACTACACCAACCCTCCGTACATTGGGAAGTTCCAATTCGAAATCATCATCGTTCATGTCCGGAAGATGATCAGCCTTAATCTCGTGTAGGCCAGCTCTCCTGCAGTGACAATAATCTCAACCTGGCCATACCACGCCATCTTCAACTTACTTTCCCCACATGATGTAGATATTCCCATTCTTATCAGCACTCCATCTACACTGTTTAGTCTGTGGCTGCAGACACTCATCCGTTGGCGCTACGAACATTCCGTCCGATTGGAAGCGGACCCTCTCCCAACTGAAACTCATAGAAATCATCTCAACGACGACTGAGGCCCTTCATTTTATCATTCTCGATTTTCTAGACTTCCCCTCGAACGATTTAGGCAACCCGTCCGCAGAGATGTGCCTACTTGTTCCACATCCACTCAGTTCCCTTCAACCAATCCATAGATTTATGTATCTTAGAAGTAACGCCTTTAGGAAACTTGATCGGCTTATATTGTTGCTGCTGTTGAAAGCCGCCGCCTGAGGACAGCGGAGCGATGCAAGAAGTAATGATTATCCACCGCTATTCCACGACAGGAAGGTAAGCGTTTACTACCTCCAAATTGGAATTGAAAACTGCCACCACCGCCACCTCCTCGCTGCCCTCCCCTACCACCACCGAAGGCTTCGTTTAAGATGTCCTCCAGGAAGGCTAATGATGGTTGGATGACGACAGTGGCCAGGAGCAGACCAGATAGAAGACGGCTCATTGTGGACAAAAACTAGCTGGAACAACGGTGAATAGGAGAACGTACAAAACTCAACATGACCGAGAATACAAGGGAAAGGAGATAACGCGATATCATGCACATTTATTATCGTCTGATTTCAACAGTCTATAGATCTCATCAAGAACCTGAACAATGTCAGAAGATACGTCCCGTGGATCGTCGGCTTCTTCTATGCGGAGTACCTCATCTGGTGGACATTCCTCATTCGCCACAGCCAACTTGAGGGCTTCTCTGAAAACCTACACGTCTTGAGGTCCAGAAAGGGGAGAGCAGCCTCTCATGACTGTATGTAGAATACCCATTACCTTAACTACGTTGATACCACTGCTGGCGCTGACGAAGTAGAAGGGTAGCTTGTGACGCGCCGGGAAAGCGAAGTTACGCTGAGGGACACTCTGGACCGATCAGAGGTCAGTGATCGCACCTCCGTTACGGTCATGTCGATATCGATTTTATTTGCGACACAAATCGCTGGAACATCCTCAACGTGTTGACGGAGTTCACCGAACCAATCCTGACTGACAACGGAGGGAATCAACTCAGGTACTGTTTTCAATTGAGGCGGATATGAGGGACTGTGAGGCTCGATCGGATGGGCAGTTATTAACGTTGTGTAATGGAGCACGCGAAAACTCAGACCCAGCCCATAGATTCTATAGGTTTTCTCTGAGTTCTATTCTATTCTATTCCATTCTCTTCTATTCTATAGTATAGGAGTGCAAATCGACGATCCATACACTCTTAACGGATACGTCCCTCCCTCGCTCGAGCCCGAGCGAGAGATGCCACAAAAGGAGCATGAAACCATGCCTATGGGCTTGGATTCTATTGGAAGACTCGAAAAGCCATCGATTGGGAAATCTCAATATGATCAAATTCATGACAGAATGACTCGAGAAGCCTCCGTGGAAGGATCGGGTGGAACAACGCTTTCCCAGGGAAATTCCCACATACAAATGCCAGAGATCTCTGACAGGGTTTCCACCTACAGATGTTTGTAAGTTATCTTCCTGGTGATATCGAAGACCAGTATAGCCGCATTAGCCTTGTAATAATAACTTGGATGAAGCTTGTTAAACTGTTCCTGTCCCGCTGTATCCCACAAGTCTACCTTCCATTGCCGTCCATCTGTAGAATGGTGGCCAACACACCTCCACTGCGCCACGAAATAACACTACCTTCAGTGGCAGTGGTGTAGCGGAAGAGGTTGACCGCGTAAGTGGATAGTTGCCGTGGGTTGTAGTCGTCCAACAGGAAACGTTCCACAAGCTTGCTTTTCCCGGACGCAGAGTCACCTGAAGATTCCTGTCTCTGCTCACAAACACACGTAGTAGAATCTAGCATGCGTTATGCCATGCTCATCCGCTAGAAAATTCGAATTACGTTGGTGGTGGAGTTAACGGTATCAGGGAGAAGAAGCTGATCCAGGAGCAAGCGGCTTGAATTTGAAGTTAAAGTCGAGGAGTTTTGTGATCATCACAGATCTTTACTTACCGAGTAATATGATTTTCAGATCTGCTGGTGTCATGTCATCCTCGGCGTATTCTTGTCGATGTTCAGTTTGATCGAAATAAGACTGCGACTCGGACGTCGCCATGATGCTAAGTTCAGACGGGACTACACTGTGAAGGCTGCACTGCAAACGTTACAGTGAAGCAGTACAGCAACTAAGGGAACACTGAGATGCCCAAGTATCTCTTCGATCTACTCACGCTTTGATCGAGAATCGTTGCAGTACAAAAGATTCGTGGATGCAAGAAGCGTGCGCCCAATAATTCGCCCACTGTGTGATGATGATTTCTCGAGGCTTGACAACTCTGCTATAGTTGTCGCTTATTCAGACGAGGATTCGTGATTGATCCTGTCTACTTTTCTCTCTCGTATACTCATTATCAGACTTATTGAGAAATAGTCAAGAACTTATGAGATTACAAGATATGTCTGTGACGCGTCCGATATTCGGTTCTGAATCAGAACTTCTGATCTGTGACGTAAATCGGGAAGTCCGTAATTTTGCAGCTCGTTACATTTCGAGTATCTTACGTACTTCAGGGGTTCTTATTTGGATCTTAATCTTCGGTCTATTCCGTCACTATTACTCCGATATGGATACGAGTTCTAGTAGAGAAAGCGATGTTGGGTTGCACGCGAGTCCGTCGTCGATAGCTTCTAATCGAGAGTCTGCAGGGGAGGAAACCGTGTCGCTACACACTGTTCCAAATCTATAGGATTCGACGGCATTCACAAAGCTGCTTTGTGCTCCAGAACTAGTTTTCATCTTTTAGTTATTTCTATCCAATGAGATAGAGAGTTTTCAGTTCGTCATCACAAAAGCTACCCACTGCGTCTACTTCATTGGTAGCAACTTTCAAGACGAGTATTTTGCCCGGCCTCCCGGCCGGGCGTGGAGGACGAGCAGTTTGTCTTGGGCGACGATGGTGAGTCTTTGCTTACCCTGCCTTCTTCTGACCCTCTCCTTATTTCAGGTATTACATTTGAAAAGGTTTGGGCCTATCGGCCAGAGCTTCCAGTTATCATTGCTCCTTCTACGAACTGTTTGTGTGGTGTTCACGCGTGGAACATTCGAGGGCTGGTGTGAAATGTTAGTATAACCGACATGATCTGCTAAGTTGTGCTGACTTCACGTCAAAGTTATTCTGAGCGCTCGAGTTACAGCCGAACCTGGTCGCTGCCACATCGCTGTGAAAGATTGGAATGGTAATCAATGACAGCAAGTCATTCAGCCTACTTGAACGTAATGATAGCATTTATCCCGTCATTCCTGAGGATTAATGAATCATACGGGGGATAAGAGGAGAGAATGAACGATACCTTAAAGG
This sequence comes from Perkinsus marinus ATCC 50983, assembly GCF_000006405.1. Lineage (NCBI taxonomy): Eukaryota > Perkinsozoa > Perkinsida > Perkinsidae > Perkinsus > Perkinsus marinus. Next base: position 274,992 of record NW_003216446.1, read on the forward strand.
TCATAGTATCAAGTTGCCTCTCTCAGGAGGCCGATGGAGAATGATACCTACTTTGGCTTGAAGTCTTCGGGTAGATTAGCAATGGCCTTATAGAGAAATATGTATCAGTATTGGACGCTTGCCGTGCGTGCGCTACGAGACGTGTTCATATCAGCTCAGCTGCCAGGAGGTTCTCCAGTGGAGGATTGTGGGATTACTCCATCGTCGAAGCGCATTGAGATGCTTCCGATGGCAGACTGCAACTAGCAACACCCTTCCCGGAGAACGCTCCAGGTTCGCATCAGTAATATATGGGTCGGCTCCATAAATCGCTAGGTTGTGGAGTCCTTCCACAGGGAAGCTTTAAGCGCCCCTAGCAGTTCGGTGAAGGAGCTTCGCCTCCGCCCAACAAACTATTCAGAGAGATGAAGACACGCTTCGAGACCCTCTCGGGATATCACTGATGACTCGTCATCACCGTCGCCTTGACATGTTCCATGTTGCTTCCTTTTCACAAGGCCTATGTAGTTCACGAATGCAGCCTTTGAGAGATGGCTAACAGAGGGCTCATCCGAGAGGGCAAAAATCAAGATAGGATTGACCCCTCAGACTGCCTAATGTCCCCGACGAACCTTCATCCCATTGGTTCCCAGAACACGAAAACTAACACAGGTCGGAGTGTTTGCTCGACCCTGCCTGGAGATCTCTCAGGCCACTTCAAGTCTTATGTTGATGTCCGCGTTGTGGAGCTCCGCAGATACGCGTTTCTAACACCTTCCGAGATCATGCAAGTCATACAACTGGAATGGCGCCTCGCACAAGAGTATGATCACCGGTCTGAGCCGAGAGTATCGAATTGTAGATCTTCTGGTTGCAAGGAGGGTCCGCGAAATAAACGCCCGCGAACGGAGGAGTCGGGACAGCATGGTTGGTTAACATGAGCCCTTCTCCTACTCACGTCAGCTGTAGGCACGCCTATCATCCGCTTTATCGAGGAAAAAATTCGAGAATATCGCGCAGCAGGGCAGATTAGCGATAACCTTCAAATTAGCGACGAAACGCACTGTGCGCTATGGGAATGGAGACTGAATGCAGAGATGCCCGAGGTTGGAAGGAATACCGTTTTTTTTCTGAGGGATCGGTATTCTTGCAGCGTCCGAGTGGCCCCACTGCATTCTCTGTCAGTGATGAACAAGAACCTGAAGCCATTCAGTAAAGAGGGCTCACGGATACATTTGTGTGCACTGGTTGTAGATCAACAGAGACCGATGGTGTAGAGCTGAAAGAAAGTCTCAGCGACGAAGATTCCAGCCAACGCATAAAACAGCGTAACGTAAATCCTGCATCAGACACCGTCGACGCTGAAAGTCACGAAGATAGCCGCTCAGTAGGATTGCTGAATCGCAGGGACTTTCTTCTTTGAAATTCTCTCCTTCGTGAACCTCCTCAGGGACTGGAATCCGAATCCGGAGCGTCAGTAGGTTTGAGGAGCTCGAAATGGACAGTAGGTTCCAACAGGGATTCTTTTGGTTTATTAATTCTCTTCCAGGGAGAGGAGGTACGCGAGTTATTGAGAGCTCATTCAATCCATGGAACAGACTTTAAAGCGGCTCTTGACTCTGGAGCATTCACAACCTGTAACCAGTCCTCCATCGCCATATATTCCACGATACTCCCTAGTTGGCTCACTTGATGATCAGTTTCTCAAAAACGCGCACCGCACTCTCTCTCAGAGGGAAATTTGGGAGACTTAGAAGCAACCCTCCAAGCACATCATGAGTCTGTGGTCGGGTGGAGCATGAATGTCATGTTTCCATTATAGAGGTGTTGGGTTTAGTCTAGTTCGAACATAAAGCACGATTTCGATGAACATGCGTAAGGGGATCGTTTCGCGCTAGTTCTGGCGCGGTTCAGTCTCAGGACCCTTGGCGGGGGATAACGAGCGGTGCTGTATGATGCATGTTCTAGGTGAAATAAAATTAGGGTCGTACATTGGCCTCATAGCAACAATGATACTATGGTTGAATACTCTGGGCGGGACTTGAACCCGCAACCTTTGGATTAGAAGTCCAACGCTCTATCCGATTGAGCCACCAGAGCTGGTGCTAATATTTTCTAGCGTTATTCTACGTTCTTAGTCCGAGCAGTATGTTGGATAGCACATGAGGTTGGAGCTACGTTTCGAACCGAAAATATCACTTGCGTGCCTGTGTGCATGCATGCAATCTCACCATTATGGCTTGTTATCTTGTAATCATGCAGAATGTTCGGATGACTACCATACTTACTGCTGCTCAAATCTCACGTCTACGGAAACCGCTGCGACTACCTTAGGCCCATCAGATGCTCTATGCGCATCAAACTTCTACTTGTCTTAAAAACCTGTCTAAACCCATCTCTAGGTATGCGCTGCCAGACCCATACGCTAGAGACACAAGCGTGCATCACGAATTTTCCTTGCGAGACTAGTAAGTTATGCGTTAGCCCTTAGACATATTAGCCGTCATGTCAAACGCATCGTAACCGAATAGAAATACCATAGGGAACGCAACATCAACCTTGACTGTCACTTCATTTGCTTGTTTATACCCTCCGTCTTGATCGTTGGTCAGCTGTCTTCGTCTCCGAGATGGACAAGAACCTCTCTCTTATATCGCTTGATGAATCATCGAATTCATCACACTCGCATGCACGCCCTCCGTCAACAGTTCCAGTAGTGCGGGTACTAGCAATCTGCAGTTACCTTTGTTGAACTGACAACGCAAGACAGTAGACGAGATATGTACATGACACGATTGTCATCAAATAACACGCAAAAATGTCACGTTATAAAAAACAAATACTCAACCTCTGCTGTCCCTACGTTACCCCGATGGGGTGGACCCGACGGCACTAAATAAATTATAGTCATGCATGATGATGTTCCAACTTAGACGGGGGCAGAACTCGAGGAGGAGCTACTGCTGTTTCCAGCCACCACTGGAGGCGCTTCTAAACTACTGCATTTAGTGTACCATTGTGGGACCAACTTCTCGCCGTCGGGTATTCGGCTGAAGGCTACTAATTCTTCTTGGCTAAAATCAAACAGAGGCGGCAGAGGCTTTTCCGGAGCCTCTCTGCCGAACACTCCTGGAGGCAGCGTAGTGGACTTCAATCGTAACTCGTCGAAAAACACTTGGGTCAGAGCCTGCGTTGTTGTGATGCGCTCGGCTGGGTCGTATTTCAGAGTGCAGCCAATCTAAAAATACAAAATCAACGAAAAACAACATAAAAACGAAAAACAACTTACGAAGTCAATGGCGTCCGGCGCCGTTTTTGATCGAAACACTTTATGCCACGTATGAGCTCTGATGTGAGGGAACTTAAATTCAGTGTAGTTTGGATTCATCGCCAATAGCTGTTCCTTCGTGGGGGTACCTACAGCAAACAATACCAGGAAAGCTTACTAGTCATCAAGAAACCTACCAAGAACTTTAATAACTTCTACAAGCTGGTCTACGCCACTTTCGCCAGGAAACAGAGGCGTGCCGAGTATCATCTCGGCCAGCACACAACCTGAGCAGATGACTATACACTCGAACGTGGTAACCTATCGTGACTCACCAGTACTCCACGTGTCGATGACACAAGTATACTCACTGGCACCGAATATGAGCTCGGGGGCGCGGTAGTAACGACTGCAGATATAGGAGACGTTTGCTTCGCCTGGGATGAGCCGCTTCGCCGAGCCGAAGTCGCATATCTTCACTCGATGTGTTTCACCACAAACCAGAAGGTTCTGTGGTTTGATATCTCGATGGCAGATACCGAGATTATGTAGATAGGATAGAGCTCGACAGACTTGATAGCCATACAGCTTGCAGAGGAGTAGAGGCACTTGACGCTTCTGTTTACTGTAATACTTCACCACTCGATACACCGTGTCCGACATATAGTCCATGACGACGTTAAGGAAGAGTTCATCAGGTCGCTCACCATTGGTATAGAAAGCATGCCTTAGAGTGACCTGATGAGGTAGAGTGGACTGATAACGGCAGCAGCTAAGACTTACTATATTGGGATGCTTGAGTTCCCTCATTATGTGTAGTTCTCGATTCTTATATCGTCTATCCTGGAAGACCTTCTTGATGGCAACACTCTCATTCGTGTCCACCACAGTGGCTTGATACACTATGCCAAAGGAGCCGTTACCTGCAACAAAGGTAGAGGAAGAGGTTATAGTAGAGGATTACCTATCACTCGTTCGGCGTTGTATGTATAGGCGTTCGGGTTCTTCCCTGAGGATGAGTAAATAGTCCAGTTCAAAAGGTCGAGTGCTACCATCTGCCGGATCAATGAAGCCTTCAGGTAAGTCCATACTCGGGAATGAGGAGAAGGCTAAAGATGAATTCGTGATGTGAATCTTATCGGCGTTACTGCGCTGTTAAACGCAGCGCTCGCCAAAGTGATCGATAATGATTCTCGGCAGTGTCGAGCGTCTCTTTGCTGTGCGTAGGGGAGTTACAGGAGGGTAGGGCTTCCAGTCATTACATACTTTACTAATAGTCACTGCTTAGGGTCGCAGTAGAGGGCTCGTGGCACTTACCTTAACCTTCGTTGAATCTTCCACCCCCAGCCACAAGAATCTTCCTGGGCTGATCAAATGGCAGTTTATATGTTTGTGGCAGTGTTTTGAATAATTTTGCGGAATTATGTCGGGAACTGGCTCGGGATATGATCTTTCGGCGACGACGTACTCTCCAGATGGGAGGGTCTTCCAGGTCATATCTTTGCATCATATAAACTAGGTCATAAAACGTATCCTCTTAGATTGAATACGCCCAGAAAGCTGTTGACAACGGCGGCACTGCTCTCGCTCTGTGTTGCAAGGATGGGGTACTACGCGGCTTGTATCCGCTGTATTACTTAACTCGTTTTAGGTCGTCTTCGCTAATGAGAAGTTCCTCTTGTCGAAGATGTTGGTTCCGGGCACAAATAAAAGGATTTTCCCAGTCGATCGTCATGCCACTCTGGCCATCTCTGGGCTTGTGGCCGATGCTAAACAGATCGTTGAAAGGGGTAGTAAAGGGAGCTCATGCGGATGACAACTTTTCCAATGCATATCATTTTCGGGGAAGCTCTTGTATCGAGAGTTGAGCCGGTGGAGTCGCTTATCATCCACCATCCTATAGGGTATGAAGTGCCCTAGAGATGGCGAGCTAATTGCTCTATCCCTCGGGCTTGTCCATTCCCCATGGGACTGCTTGTGGTTTTCAGCGAGAGAAGAGTGCTCCCAGTATAAGCAAGTTTACTCGACTCCTATACCTGGACCAGTATTGGCAGACCGTGTAGCTATGTTCATGCATATGTACACGCTTTATTGGAGTGGTAATAGTGGAATGGGTTAGAATGTTAGGCCTCTATACGGGAGGTATCACGTTCAAATATGAGGATGGTTCTTTTGTCTCAGTCCGGCCCTTTGGCAGTACTGTCCTGTTGGGTATCTACGACGAAGTCGAGGGCCCTCAGCTGTACGGCATCGACCCCAGCGGGACCGCTATTAAGTTCAAGGGGATCGCTGTTGGTAATAGGAGTAACTCTAATCCTGTTGAAGACGATATCAATTCCTATCGTGGTGGTTAGGTAAGGGTCGTCAAGCTGGGCGTACTGAAGTCGAAAAGCTCCTGCCCGTCGATGCTTCGATCCCTTATGTGAATCTTACTTGTGAGGAGGCCAAGTTCTACGCGGCTAAAATCATTCAGAAATGTCATGATGACAAGGTGAGGGAATCCTGAGGTTGATCGAACAAGATACGCAATAGGTTGGTATATGTATTCTATTTCAGGATAAGGATTACGAGTTGGAGATGGCTGTGCTATGTGATGCTAGCGGAAAGTCGCATAAAATGGTAACATTGGGAACTCGCTGAATTCACTGACTATTGGGATGTGTGCAGATTTCTCAAGAGGAGGTCCATCAACTTCAAGAGCGGGCCAAGAAGGCGATTGAAGAGGAAGAGGATGCACAGATGGAGCAGGACTAGTTCGTGGTTGCTATCCAATAGGTCCCTGGTTCGATTCCCCGGAGTGACTCCTATCCCTTTATGTGTAAACACTAAATAGTAACCGTTTCGATACTCTCAATACCTCTATGACTTTGGTTATCTTCAATGCCCGGCCTCAGGAGGGGTAAGAGGCCACTACGCCTCGCTCTCGTGGTTTCAATCATGCAGGGAAAGTGAGGTTAGCCTTGGTTTCACACTTTCGTCTGAAATAGTCTGTTATTATAGGTTTGTGTCGTATCTTGGTGGAGGGTGATTGATATGCTCAGTATTGCTATTATGTTTTCTATCAGCTGATTATGCCCCATCGTAGTTTCCAACCCCCAGCTAGAGAGCAAAGGCCGCCGCCCTCTTATCTACACCATACCTCCATACGCTCACGTCAGTTGACGTTGCCATTGGGGGCTGTGTCGTCTCATAGTAGCACTACTGAGGGCATCATCGCCAAACGCTATGTGTCTAGGAAGCCCTGGGCTGGGATATTAGCTTTAATGTAGGCCACAGGGGTAGAGGAGGGGCCAGTCTAGATGATCACTACCTTCTTTCGATGAGATTCAGTCGGGAGGATGTTGATGTTTGACCTTTCCACTGTGGTGATAAGCTGTTTGCGATGTGATGATATAACGACTAGACTCATGGGCGCGGGTTCGATCCCCCGCAAGGGGATTTTCAGTATCACATCGTTTCGAATAGTTTAAATACATAGAAAGGACTGAGGAAGGTTTTGTATCCCATCGTAGAATACACAAATTATGAGAGTGACTTGTAACATCGTCGTAGTGATACATCGATGATAGAAAATGACTTTAAAGCTGAGTAGCTATTCCCCCAGACAAGTAATTGCCTCAGTGTGGTATTACCCCTCAGTTACTTATCCTGGATTGCCTTGCATGGTTATGCGGCGTGGACGGCTGTGACGTGTCCGAATAAAGACTTTCATCAGTTCGTCTGGCCCCTAGCACTCATCCCTACCCTCCCCTGTGCCTACTTTACGATCCAATTGGGGTGAGTTCTTGTGAGTGCCAAATCGTTCATGTGGTCTCTCTTAGATGTGTTAGGAGTTACTCGAAGGCTCTGTCGGCAGCCTTGGGCCTCTACCCGCTTTTTTTGGGTCTGAAGTCTTTATCTCGGTGTAAGGTAGGTAGTAGGGGGGAAGTGCATTGCATATCCATGCTGGAGTTGTTATTTCATCGGAGAAAAATAGTTGAAAATCTGCTGAGTAGTGGAGTGCGTATACTGCCACTGTGTGCCTTGTCCATGGGTTCGGTGGAACTACTGGCTAGTTGATCTCTCGAGACCCATACCATTCGGAAGGGCGTCGTTTATATATCCTACAAAAAATATGAGAATGCTCTGATCCTCTGTCGTATGTTGATCAAAATGTGGAAAATGCTCGGAAAGAGACCGTGCCGAGAATCGAACCCGCAGCCATTTCTAACAATTTGAACGCCGTTTATTTGTCCCGAAGGTCTAGTGGAGGATCTCATATCAACAGCAATCGTTGGGGCCGACTTGTTCTTCTCAGGATACTCCCAAATTCGAGGAGGTCCAAGCCATACAAGCAGCAATAGGGATAATGCCGAGTCTAGCACTGTTCGCCAGCATCCTTGTTGCTGTAGAGACGCCTTATGCCAATATACGGGACAGTGGATTCCGATACTATTCTGTAGTACTGGTGATCATATCAACAGAGTTTACTCTCGTTTATCCTCAGTTGCCGGGCCCGTTAGGCTCGTGGTCGGCTGAATGGATGCAGTATCGAGTTGATCCGCAACTTGTACTCGATGAGGAGCCTCTAAGGTAGGACTATTTTCGTGGCGCGCGGTAGTCATCATCAGTGCGAGTGTGCTATTCTTCGCATCCCATTTGATGATACGTCTTCTTGTGTTCAGGAAGGTGTCGATATGGGGTATTATCCTCACCGGTATCTTTATGGGTCTGCTGCTCACCCGCTCGCAATCGGACAAATCCGTCGTCCCTGAGTCTTTGGTAATGCAGCTGATATCTCTACTGTAAGTTATTATCAAATCGATCATCAGGGCGAGCGCGGATGTGGTAGGCAGTTTGTCATCTGGTGGTAGGTATTATTCCTGTTGTACATGTGCGAGGACGACTCTCATAGTGCTATTCCTTTCGTCGGGTCCCTCTCGTCGGATCGCTCCTTGGAACAGCTATAGCGTGCTCCTCAGCATGTGTGTCGCTGTTGTATTATGTGTAAGGAAGAGGGGGGGACAAGAGCAAGCACCGTATTATTTGTTCCTCGGAGTGCCCTATCTGCCGCCCTATTGCTCCCTTTCAGGCGCTCTCATTCTCAAGGGCTCGGTCTCAATCTGGCGTAGCAATCTCTGGTTTGGTTGCTTTGGGTTGCTGGTGGACCAGTAAGTATCTTTGCGCACAGCGAAGGATTCTGCATAATTGGAATCACTGATAACTCTGATCAATGTTTGAATCTTACGATATAACTAATTTCTTAGAGAGGCATGCATGGAGGACTGTTTTAAAAACGACGCTCCCGGGGGTAGAACCCGGGACCTGTTCGGCAGTAGCAGCGAGTTTTGGTCTCCTATGATAGGAGGGTTCACTGTAATTCTCCGATCCCCACTCGCGGCTCTGCCGCGAGCAGGAAGGAAACCGCCCGCTCCGCCGGCAAGGTTCATTATTATCCGCACACTGTCAACCCTAGAATGCACGCGTGCACTATTTTTCACGTACGCGCGCGCAAACAATGTCACTCTTGATTAAACGGAACCGCCGATATGCGAAAGGCCAAGGACCTCGGTCCGAGGTAGCGTCATTAGCAACACTGCGTCCAAACTCTTGAAAGGTATCACCCAAGTATCATATCCCACTATACTCAGAAAATTTTGAAATGCCCTGCGTCAGTAACTACGCTTCGAAATTCAGCTGGCTCCGTATACGCAAGGTCGATGGTAGGGTGGAGTATTGTTGTGGGGAGTGCTTGGACCATGAAGCCTCCGGCAAATGGGCAGCTTGGAGGACTTGTGATGCATCGAGGTTCAAGAAATCTGATCTGACCGACCATGAGAAGGCCATCCAGAATGGCAAGCATAAGTTCAAGCAGCTCCCTGTACACGTAGCCTTCAAGCAGATCATTGCAAAAAATGAGGCTACTGAGGCTAGTCGCATGGCCGAAGAACTCCTCCTTGTTAATCCCTTGGCCGACCTAGCACTCACTTTGGCTATCGAAGAGGTCGCGCTCCTCAAATCCGAAGCTTTCTTACAATGGGCTGAGAAACATGGGCTCAAGGTCACCAAGCACTGGCGCTCTGTTAATTATGGTTGGCAGTTCATCCAAGCGGCACATTCCATACAGTTGGCGGATATTAAGGTCTGGCTTAGTGGCCATAAATTTGGCATAATAGTAGACGAATCAACCGATATCTCGGTCACCAAACAAATCATTCTCTACATCAAATCGAGGGGTCAGACACGATATGTCGGTCTCCGAGATATGCACGGTGATGGATCAGGTGAAGCCATAAAGAATGCTGCTGTGGGCTTGCTAGAAGCTTTACAGTTGCCGAAGGAGGATCTTATCTCGGTCACATCGGATGGGCATCAGCTATGGTGGGAGCTAAGTCTGGTGCGGGTGTCTTACTGGAAAACTGGTGCGGGGGCCCTTTGAAAAAAGAGCACTGTATAGTGCATAGGGTAAACCTCACCACGGGCGACGTATTCGACGCCAAGACCTGTACAGATGGTGATGTCCTACGTATAGCAGCAGACGTGGAAGCTTGCGTAAGGAACAGATATCCATTTTCAACAGATCAACTTCGAATCGCGAGGAGCTGATTAATATTTCCAAACAGTACGAGCGATTGCATATGCCGAGATCGTGGTGCGAGACAAGGTGGCTCTCTCGATATTCGGCCATGAAATCTCTGTGGCTCGGAAGACCCGCAGTCCTGGAATTTCTCACATCGAATTTGTCACGTCGGTTCTCCAATGAAGCTGCTGTTATTCTTCGAATGCTCGGTGAGCAGTCAAACGACTTCGAGGGAGTGTTGGATACCATGCGAATAGTTTACTTACTCTCGATTAGGCTACAGAAAGCCAATATGAACCTTTGTAGTTACTCGCACAATTACCCCGCACGTTTTACCAACGTGCGGATGCTGCGCTAGGCGACTTGATCGACGACATGGAGTCTGATGATGCCAGAAAATTCGCCGTGTTCATGCGCAAGCGCTTGCGCGCACGCATCCCAGCCATGTCAACCGCCCAAGAGGCACAGGTACTACCTGTGTCTCTTGGGCGGCTGACATGGCTTCACATGTCAGGTACACGACTTCAGGCTCTTGAATCCGGATTCTGAGGCTGCTGGTAACCCTCTGGTTGGTAGCGTTTTTTCGAAAAAGCTGATCACCAGGGCCGCGCATAGTCACTGGTCTATCCATTCGAGGCACTATGGCTGCTCCGAGGAGGATTTCGTCACAGCATTCAAGAAGACCAACCGTCGTCTCTCTAGGCAGGCCCATGTGAGAAGGATTTATAATGAGCGGCTCCTTGATATAGAGCTCAAAGAGAAGCCTGACGACAGGCAGCTGAAGATCTACAGACTGGTATTGGAAATCGAGTCCTCCGTGGCGGTTGACTCCTGTGAAGCTGAACGTGTGTTCAGCGCTTTGCAGCGCATCCGCTCAAAAACTAGAAATAGACTGCAGGGTGTCAACCTCGATGCCGCTATGTCGCTATCCATAAACGCGACCCCTGCCTGCGAGGAGGTGGTGAAAGTGTGGTCAACAATCAAGCCTCGTCGTAAGAAGGTAGCTGCTAAAAGGGCCACCAAAAGGGATAGGGACGGTATACCAGTCGCTAGCTCCTCGGATGAGGAAGACTTCGTGTACGACGATGTACTTTTCGAAGGGAACACCGACGAGGAATGTGACCCTATTGACGAGGAGCATGAATATAACCTTATGCTGCAATCTGGGTATCTCGTTTTGGAGGAAAGCGACGGGGAGTAAGTGAGCTATTTATATTGTTTGAGGGGCTTCAAGCCCAAGCCTCGGGCTCGATAATCAAGCCTTGGGTCTTAGCATGTGAACGCGATCCGAGGTGTGCGAACACCCAGCGCCGCTGACTCAGCATCCTTTTTTTGGTCGTCAGCGGTGTCAAGGTATCTCCGTGGCGAAGGCCCCGCCTGTCGGAATAAAAGTTTTCCCCTGAATATTTCTCTCGTTGTCAATCACGAGTCCCACTAGCATCAACGGTGAGCCACATTAAATACATAACAGAGTCAACCCCATAAACGAACACATTCTAATATTCCGCGATCTCATCACGGGGTAGGGATTTTCCGTTTTCACCTCGATGACAAAGTATACCATTTTCCGCGCGGAAAATTGAAAATCGCTTACAGTGAACTCCTATTTCACTGTGAAATAGGAGTCCTATCGATCGAACTGAGGTCTCTCTCTCGTATCTTCCTATGCCGCACAGGGAAGGTTTTTTCCTCTCTTACAGGTTGGCGAGCTGTGAATGCCTTCGATGCCGAGGAGTGGGAAGCCTCATCTTCTCTGTTGGGATTCCTGTCGCAATTATGGGGTTGGGAAAACGTCCTCTTTCTGGCGATTTGTTATATTACGGGTGAGCGTGGGGTAGGAATATATATGAACCTTCGATTCGGCTTGGGGAGGAATTGCACTGGCCAAATTTCCACCTTTCTGCTGCTGTGCAAGACTGTTTGTATAGTAGACGTATCTGTAATAACCGCAGCAACATGTTATGCATTATTGTTGTTGTTGTCAGATCCGAGCAACACTCTGGTAGTGCTGTGTTGTCTTGGTGGCCTCATCTTGGAGCGAGTGTTGAGGGAGTGCCTCGATTTGTCTGTTAAAGGCGATAACATCAGCCGTCATCAGCAAGAGGAAGTTCGTATAGACAATCCTACTCTCAATCAAGCGTTGTTGTCTGCGTGAATATCGATCACAATGGCGCGCGCTTTTGCAACAGCAGCGAGTGTAGGATATGTATAATATACGTTGTATATTACTGAGTGCAGGCTACTACCATTTGGTGACTCACCATAATGATGTTATTTCCGGTCGTTATTTTGTTGTTCTCGAATTCGGGGGGTTCACCTGATCGGTTACGATGGCCCAGAGATAGTACCATTAGCAGCTTGTTGTGGGCATATGTATTGATTGCTTCCCCATCACCTGGTAGGATTGAGTAAGTCTGTGTCGGTCATTCATTGACTCTTCGAGTGGTGGAATGCCTTTAGTGTATCCGTGCCCCGGGGTGTATGGGGTTCTTAGGAGAGGATCATCCAACCGGCATTCAGGACCACGGAAATGTGTGTCCATACATGTATGAAATGTTAGGAATTGAATAATTTAACAAATTGTTCTATAGTATTACTCACTGTATATTTAGTATACTTTTGAGTTCGCATCGGGTAACCGTGTGACCTGTTCAGAGTTGCCTTTGTAAATGTCGCTCAGCATCACCATCGTCGGTAACGTCAATTGTGGCGATTATCAAAGGGCCAAGAGTCTGGCGGAATTCCTCAAGAAGAGCTCGAAAGACAATTTTGAAGTGCGAGGTTTTTTCGAAACCGATTTCGACAGAATTCGCGCCACCGTGCAGTCGTATATCTCACATTCAGAGGGAGTGCTGATCATCATGGAGGAAGAGGGGAAAGATAAGATAGTGCAATTTGGGGTAAGAACGTTCGAGGGTTGGGCCGGAATAAATTACGCATTTTCTCCCGACGATTGGCAGTGTGGTGATTTCGAGGCGAATCTAATGGTCAATGCAAAGAGGGACTTACGTGGATTGATGAACCCTGAGAGGTCGTACGTTTGGGTGAATTTTGTGGCGCGCGACAATGATTATAGCGGTCCCGTTTTGATAGAATTTTTTGATGATATTTGCCCTAAAAGTTGTGCATTTATGAAAAAGAAATTATCGGAGTTAGCGGTGACTCGATCGGTGAAGGATGGATGGATCCAATTGGGCAGCAATAGTCGAGCGACTGAGGAGGAAGGGATCGTAAGGGAATCCTACGCGGTGCGCCATGATAATGCTGGAATAGTTGGTTTATGCTCTAGCGGAGCGGAGCATGAATTGTACGGGAAGGAGTTTTACATTACGACTAGAGCACTGGAGCATTTGGACGGGCGTGGGGTGGCTATTGGGAGGGTAGTAGAGGGGTTAGAGTTGATAGATAAGATATCAGAAATCGAGACGATCAGTTTTAGTAATCAAAAACCAAAAATTGACGTATTGATGTTGGCGGTTGACGTGTCGGTGGAGGATATTTCAGAGGTTATTGTGGAAGAGAATTCGAAAAATCTGGAGGAAGTTGATACTGATGTGGAATCGATCGCCCGATCGATTTTACAAGTGGTGATGGAAAACGTTGTCGTAGTGGGATGATGGTCATGGATTGATTAATGATGTTCACTTTGTAGCGTTATTGCGTTGAAGGTGCCAATCAACATAGGTATTATTGTCAGTGGTGATCTTGGAGGGAAGTGCCATTCTGCTATCTACTTCCCTTCGCATCAAGGGGATGTGAACGATAGAGCGGAGCGAAACAGTTCATTAGTGACATTTTTGATCCTCAATTATCAGGTAGATCTTTCCCTTTTCGGGGGCTACTGGAAGATGAGTCACTTCCGAGCTTTGCGGGTTCATCCTGATTGATCTGGCTGTAAGCAGTGAGGCGATCATTTATATATGTGTGCTCGTATATGCAGGGTGTTTTAGAAAAGGTCCATTGTAATTACTCAGCGCATGTGTGTATCTGCCATCCCTCCCACTATGTATGCTTCTCTCCATATTATTATGACTCAGCGGATAGGTAGAGTATGGGAGGCACTCAACTAGCATTCAAAATGGCCTATCCTCGTCGTCTGCCTTACACTAATATTTACACACGCTGAGAAATTGCTATAGATGGCATTTTTTTCCAACAACCTGCAAGTCCGGAGCAGGTGTTTAGCAGTATTATGATCTATTGTTAGTCATTCGGCGCTCTGTCGTAATCCCCATAGACAAGGGTCCGTCTTTGTGGCGATTGTTCCTGATACATGTCAACTTGGATTCTATGTAGCTTCCCAGCGGAGACCTTGCACGGAATTTAATTGCATTGTTGGAATAGTGAAGACTTCGAACGCCTTGTACCTCTGGGATACTACCGGCTCGCCTTTCCTAAAGTAGAGTATGGCATTCCCCTCACTGCTGCCTGACTTGGTGAGTTGTTAGTGTGGGAATAGAGGAAATTGGGACTGTTTCCCAGTGATGTCATCCTTTAGCATCAATCGATTCGCTCTATTGCTGTTGCAGTAACTCAATATCTTCACACAGTAGTGATTCACTCCAATACTCATTTTTGTGCAACAGACTCCCGAAACCGCCACTTTCGCTCCGCTGAAAATCTTCTTACCTCGAGAGCGAACGCTGGAAACATCGCATAGGGAAAGGGTTGCATCTTGTTGGAGGTTTTAGATTTACCAGGACTAGTTTATAATGGCAGAGCAGGCTGGGCTGACGATGGGCTCTAATGATGCCCTCACTACTGCGGCTACGATCACGAAGAGAGTTATAGACGAGCAGTTAGCGGTCCTGTCGGCGTAGGGCGTAGTGTTCGATAAGGCTCTGTTGAGGCATGCTTTGCATGTAGGTATCCTCAGCATTTGGTCACGGCAGCCCAAATGCCTGCTAAAATGACGGCGTTGGAGACCACGAGTAGTGACCTAAAACTACAGGTGGCTTGAGCGTCGTAGCTACATCCTGCTATGTGGTGATCTTAGGTCTACACCCTAGACGCCCTGAGAGCCTGCCGGAAACTGTGGCGGTTGGCATGCGAACTCCACACTAATAGTTCCTGTATGAGGGTGGGTAGTGATCAGTTAAAGCCATTGGAGATCAGTGGGAGGTTGATGGTGGTCGAGGTAGGGAAAAGGTAGTGGGGGCAAGATCACTAGATTGATAATGTTAGCAACGAATATCCGAGCTGGAGGAGAAGTTGAGGGAATTGAGACGGTCCAAGGCTTCGTCGAACGATGGTTTGGCTCATCAGAATATACGGTGAGATTGGAAGTAGAAGATATGGACCCATGTGGTGTCGTAGTAGGTTGAATGATGCCGATGATGATGATGCTGCTGTTGAAGTAGCAATACTACCAGATGGTCGAGGAGGTACGAATGGTGCGTAGTAGAAGTGGTGTCGAGTTACATTCAATTCACTGGGGGATGATTTTGCTCTTGGGTGGTGATCTAGATTTGATGACTTCCCGTCTCCGTATCCTTACCTCTACTAGTCGACGTGCCTTTGCAGCAAGTACTAGAGAGGAACTGCCTCGTGGGGTTTACCGTTCCTTTGAGAAGAATACCTCTCCTACTGCTGCTGGGGGTGGAGGAGGCGGTGATCAGCTGCCGACTGGGATATCCAGGGTCAGTACTGGAGGTGGGCAGGTATGGCCAGGGGAGGGTAATAGGAGAAGGAAGGTGGTGGTGGAGGACGAGGATGTACCTTTGAGGGAGCTGCCTAAAGGCTTGGCCAGAGTGGGTAAGGAAACTCCCAATGTGAACCTGCGTCGTCCGTCTATGGTCGAGGAGGGTCCAAAGATGAGGTTGCCGAAAGGGTTACTAAAGGTGGGGGAGGAGGAGAAGAGAGCTGAACGGGGATTGCCGAGGGGTGTTACACCGATAAATTCAGAGAAATTTGGTATGGATGTGCAGACGACGGAGCTGCCACAGGGGCTCAAGAGAATCTCAGAGGCTCCAGTGAGGAAGGAAAAGTTGGATAATATTTCATTTGAAAGGCGGAGCGAAGCGATTCGCGAATCGGGGGATTCGATTCAGCAATCCCAGGTCTACCATGGAACTATACCGGTAGTCCAACGACCCAGCATGTCTGGTGGGGTTATGATCACTCCAGTGGAAGGCAGTGAGTGGGGCGGGGGTTGTAGTCGTAGTAGCTGTTATGGCGTAGCGACGTTGTTGAGAAGGGGTTGTTGCACTGTAGGTGAGCAAAACCAACCGACGACGTTATCAGTGCCGAAGTCGACCAGGGAGGTGGAGAGTGAGGTCACGCCAGTTGCGGTGGAGATACTCAAAGTATACGTATCGGGCAAGAGCGAGGTATTGTTAAAATGACGGGTGCGGGGATCGAACCGGGGTCCTTGGCAGCCCGGAAGGATCGTCATAGCCTTAAAGCAGCTGGCGGGCCATCATCAGAATGCTGAGGAGATCGAAGGCTTGGAGAGCCTACCTGAGTGAGTTCACATGCACGCATGCCCAAAGCTTTATAACTGATCGTTGTTGTTGTTGTAGATACCAACGTCTATTGGATGATATGGGCGCTGCTTTGGATCTTGCAAGATTCTCCGGCCACGAAATATCCGAGATTGCGGAATACTTTCGTGTAGGATGCAGAATAGATGAATACCGATAGTTGTTGTATCGTCTTGAAGATACTCGGAGCCCCCGGGCTCACCAACCCGTCACGGCAGATGGCCAAGCGATTGAGTGTAAATCGAGATCGATCGAGGAGCATCCTCTGAGCTTGTTGTCATCAGTTCCAAATATGTGAACGTCTCCATGAGCTGTCACCTGTAGAGAGGATCCGTACCATCTACGTTATTACTACAGTCAGTTGGGAAGAGATCTCTATCGGACATTTCAAGGCTATTTTATAACGTCTAGCGGAGCGGAGCGATTTTTTTATTGGTTTTTTTCAGTGGATGGGACTCCGTCTTGATGATTACACTCATTGGGCCCTGCACCAATCGATTGACGCATGGATCGATTCTCCGGAGGTTGATGATGCTGCCGTGTTACCAGCGTTGTAGGAAATATCGTTATTGGAAAAGCGAGGTCACGATGATGATGCTCCGGCAGGTATCTCCTCTGTGAGCCTAGTATGCGTAAGCGCAGCCATAAGGTCTTGGCTAAACCTAAGGTGGGGTACCGACGGCGGCGGCGGCGGCGGCTGCCCGTATCGAAGGGTGGTTGAGGTTATCTTAGGTATTCACACGTATGGAGGGTATGGTTGATCGATTGGAAATCCATCAAGTTGTAGATATGGTCAGAGCCTTGGGGAAGTATGAGGCGCAGGTGAGGAATGGAAGTGTCACTAAATCTGCACGCATGCACAATGTCATCAGAAATCTATCGTCAACAGAGCTCTGCAGAGGTTAGCTGCAAATCCTGGGAGGATACCTGACAGCAGTCTGCCTGCATTAGCACAGTTCTTAGAGTAGTTCTGAGGTCCCCGGTTCGAACCCCACGACCTGCACTTTTCAGCTCGACCGATCCGTCCAGCCCCGACATGTCGGCTGTAGCCGACTACGCCAGGAGGCGACTGTGCGCTATCGTTGCTGATGAAAGCGTAAGATTAAAGTGTGTCCATGCGTGCATACCACACCTCAGATAAATCGTAATGATGTCGCCCATCTTGTAGTCGAGCTCGCCAAGATCCCCACTATAGCCGCCGGAATCCTTGATGAGTCTGCTGAAGTGGGCCATGAGCGTCACTGCGCCACGAATACTCCCTTGGCAGATGATCCGCATGTCGGCCAACGTCCTCGATAAGGAAGTTATACCACAACTACTGCTACTGTACACTGCAGAAGGGGTATGGGGTCATCCTAGGGGGGGGAGTTTGCTCAGAGATCTTCCCTCAGCAACCGATGCATGAACTGGAGGTATCAGCGATGGCTAAGCTACGAGAACTGGAACCAAAAGGCGTTGCTAAGCTCTGCCTGGCAGCAGCCGCTGGAGGAAGTAGGAATCTTGTGCGCACAGGGAATGATACTTCATTGTTGATATCATCTTAGTGCGAGATAAGGAAGCATTGGTAGCCTCATATGGTGAGTGTTTGGATAGGGCCAGGAAATTCGAATCGGAAGAGTAAGGCAATCCTGGGTCTAACATTGCCACTGAAGTACCAGCTCGAATATGCTTACTACCACTACTCCTGCTGGTCTACGTCGCTGCATTGTATGTTAGTTCGATGTTCTCTCTATCAGTTTCATAGACGCCTTTTACTCGATGAGTCTGGCTGGGTTAGTGAACGATGATGCCTTGGTAGAGAAGGTTGATATCGAGAAAGTAACCTCCTGTTGTGTATCTCCATCGTCTCCAACCTCTTGGTAGATTATACGTCAAGCGCCAGTATCAGCCCTGCCTTCTCTAGCCTGGTCCTTAGTCGTATCTAACTTCAGCCGTCCACTACCTTGGAGTGTCCTATGTAAGCCTTTAGTGTAACTCTGCTGTTGGTTATGATGGTATCACAGGCTCGAGGATCGTACAAGACCCCTCTAGAGCAGTTGGTGATGATGTTGAATATGATGATAATGGAATGTGTGTGAAGGGGGATCCACATCAAGCCGCAATACTGTAGGTTTATGAACGATCGGCGGCCTTGTGTGCATGTTCCAAGTATAGATACGAGGCGTTGGCTAGTGCAGCCACTTTGAAGTGGTTTGTGATTGATGAGCCGTCAGTCGTGGCTGGTATGGAGAAGTGGAAATTGGCTTGGCAGAGTAGGTTAAGAATCTTGCACATCTTGCATTTCTTCAACGTTTAGGCTCACAGGATAAGGAAGATCCCCCCAGTCGGATGCAGTGGGAGGACATTCTCAATAAGGTGAGGATTACACTCAATCGATCATCAGGGCGAGCGCTACCTGTTCAGTTGGATATATCCCACCGGATGAAGGTGGAGGTTGTTGGCAAGAAGTGGCCTCTATGGGAGGCGCCCATTGTGATGTCTGAACTGAGCTGTGTGATTGACGCTAAATTGAAGAAGTCCCAGATTGTGCATCACTACAGCGGTTTGACGACAGGCTCGGCGAAATTGAGGCATCGTATTTGGAATGCCAAGTAGGGTGGTAGAGCATAGTTACGTATTATTAATACTTGTCGTCGTTGTAGCGGGTATGCTGTGTTTGGTATTGGTGATGATCAATTCCCTGATAATCATGGAGGTGCAGCATCTGATGCTAATTGTGACTTCCTGGCCGGCCTATTAGATATAGTAAGAGGGTTGATCTCCATCACTCTGCTGCACTCTTGTTGTTGGTGGTTAGGTAGTAAAGAATCAACTCAACACACAGCGTTTGGCTGGTATAGAGCTACAGACAACAGAGCGTCCGAGAGGTACTCAGAATAGGAGACCAGGACAACGATCAGGGAAGATTGTCGATGTTGCCGCTGAACGGGCTAAGAAGGAAGCAAGATGGTTGCGGAGATGATGGGCCATGTTTCTGTTATGTTTCTAGTCTATACTACTGTTGAGCTGAGGGGAGGGGGAGTAGGAACCTATCAGGCCAGTCGATGAGGATTTAATAGTCTGTGCATGTTAAGTCAAGAAGCCGAGATTCTCAGGGACGCTAGGGAAGGCTGTATGACTGGTGGAATCAACTAGTGTTGAGGAAAGCTTTCAGAGAGGATGGATTGGGGACAATATAGAGTTGTGGGCCGTCGCGGACATTCCTGCACAACAGTTTCTCCATGCGCACAGTGCATAGTTACCATGACGTCAACTGCACTACTCTTCCTGCGCCTTTAACATACCTCGATCAGAATAATAATAATCGATTCCAGGATCGACCCTGAGGTTTGGTCAGCATACAAAAAGTCCGCCCACTAGGGAGCTGTCCGTATAGGACGACGAGCTTGTGTAATCTCGCTCGCCCGATGTGGGCGTGCGCGGTTTACAAACAGCTCATAATGTGAGGGGGTTATAAAGGATTTTGCCAACTAGTCATTTGAGCATTCGGTTGCAGGTTTCGCCGAGTTGGAGAAACCTGGTGCCTCGCTCATCATAATCATCTATCTTCCTAGGGTGAATTACGTTGCGTGATGAAAATGGATTTAGGGTTCTGGCTGGGTGGTTGTATATCACTTTCCAACTCTTTAACGGTTCGGGGATCTGCTTGCACGGTTATCGGCTTACAACCGAAACCTTTCGAGATGGGTTTTACGATTTCACAAATTTCAAGTATTCGGTTTTTTCCTCTCATTTTGTCCATCACTTGCTCGATGTAACTTACCTGTATGTCAGTATATTATAATGACTTACTCCTCACTGACTACTCCTGGTGATGATGATTATGATGATAGTCGCTATCAAGAAGCCAGGGAGTTCTTGTATGAGGCAAGTAAATTAATGAGGGAGAGCACGGCCCAAACTGACCTGCTAAGGTGGTGGTCGTTGTGGTGTCATCATTGTTTATGCTCTAGACGTCGCCACTCAGTTACCAGAATGCCTTCATACACGATAAGGTTGGGCCCCTCGTCCGCACCTCCTTCGGTGTAGGGGTCCTTATGGGGGTTAGACCAGATGGCACTGCTGAAGTACAATTACAAACGTTGAAGATGTATCCAAGGCTCACTGATGTAGACGACCTCTATTATATCATCCCTTTTACCTGATATGTCATCAGATACGACTCCTCCCTGAGCGCTGTGCCAGGCCACTACCATCATCATATCCATATGATGAGGCCGCCCCTTCTCAGGGCTTGAAGCGGGAGGCCCAATGTTATGAAGAGCATCCTTGCCCTAACAATAATAAGAGGCAGTTGGTTGATTACCACTGAGGTGTATTACTTCTATTAAGAAGTCGTATTATCAACAGTGGAGTGTTGTCGTTGTTGTGGTTAATACTATACTGTAGTGTTGTCCACATCCTTGTGATCATCATGACTCTACCTCCTGGGTTCAAAGATAATCGTCCACAATGGTTGAAGATAACCCAACCCTTTGTGGCAGGAGGTTTAGCTGGATCATTGGCAACCTGTGTCATTCAACCCGTTGACATGGTTAAAGTGAGATCAACCATAATGCCGACAGAGAGGAAGGAGGAAGGCCTCATTTCTGATGTATCAGGTGCGGATCCAGATAGCAGAGGCGGGTACAACTCACAGTCCAGTGGCCATCGGTCGTAAGATCATAGCTGATGAGGGTTTCTCTGGTCTCTATAAAGTAGTAGGACCAGAAGGGTCACCCTTCCACATCTGGTCTCAACTCTTCCTCTTATTGTTGTCAGGGTCTGGACGCCGGTATTGTTCGTCAACTCACATACACTACAACCAGGTTGGGAGTCTTCCGTCTGGCGTCAATGTCGTTACAAGCACCAGACGAGAAGACGCTACCGTTTTGGAAGAAGAGTGTTGCCGGCCTGTAGGTTGCCCTCACGTCGTTGCTCCCCATATCTACTACTCAGGTTTGCTGGTGGTGTTGGGGCATTCGTGGGCACTCCAGCGGACCTCTCCCTGGTTCGTCTACAAGTAACGGTCGCTACAGATCGGCGGATTAATATCACCATCGTTGTCGTCGTTTAGGCTGATGCAACTCTGCCTGCAGCCGAGCGACGTAATTACAAGGGGGTTTTCGACGCTATGAGGCAGATTGTCAAAACCGAGGGGGTTACTGGTCTTTGGAAAGGCTCTCTACCGACCGTTACTCGAGCCATGGCACTTAATGTTGGCATGTTGGCTACTTTCGATCAGGTAGTTGTGGTCATAGTAGTAGTATCATCCAATTTGTTGGTCCCTCAGGGGAAGGAGTATTTTGGGCATCTTATGGGCCCAGGATGGGGCGCAACATTAACGGCATCAGCATGTTCAGGGTTCGGGGCCTCAGTCATGTCACTTCCCTTCGATTTTGTCAAGACTAGAATTCAGAAAATGAGACCGGATGCTAATGGGGTCATGCCGTACACTGGTACTCTCAATTGTTTTGCCAAGGTAAGGGAGATTCCTGGTTCGATTCCTGGTCATGACATTTCTGTCAGGTCCTCCGTGATGAAGGACCATTAGCCTTTTACTCGGGTTTCCCAACCTACTATACTCGTATTGCCCCACATGCCATGTTAGTTCTGCTACTTGTTGACATGATTAACACCTCAGTGGTGAGGTCATTCGCTTGAGTTTTTCATGAGTTATCTTAACTCCGTCCAACCACTGGTCAAGTCAGCATGTGCTGAGTGTACTACTGATTGGCAGTCATCATTTTTCACGTATACCATTATTGCGTTGTACCAAGTCGGGATTTGTAAAGTACAAATAACCATGGACGAACCGTGATGTTCCTGAGCCCAATATCCTCCTGGTGAAAAGAGCTGTGACTAAGAAGTAATTTCCTAGCTAATGAACACTCATCAATACTCTCTATCTAGTGTGTACTATCTTAATAGTGCTCAGGCTCTAAAGGTGTGATAGGTTTACCTTCCAGTACAAACCTTTCGCGTCTATTCACTCAAACGAGCCGCGTATTCTGTAACTTAATATGGTGCGACGAGATATAATGGACGAGATCAACAGCTATCGATTACCAACTAGCCATGTTGTCGCGCGGCTTGAATGGACAAGTAACGCACGGTCAGGGTTATTGTCCTCCAGTATTCCCACCGATCATTTTACTATATCGGCAGGGATTGTCTTGTCACTTGAGTTGTCACTATAAAGAACACAACAAGTGTATATGAGAAATCTCCTTCGAAGAACAAAAGATATCATGAGCATGTGGGAGGAGGAGATAGGCGTATTAGAAAGTTCAGAGAGACACACAAAGAACACTAATTGGCAACACCAAAAAGTAGTACGAGCAATAATCACTTAGGTGATGATGGCGACGGCACACTATAGGCAAATCAGCATAATTACTGATAAAAAGGAATACGATTGAATAGATAACACGCTAGGCAAATGAGTCAACTGAACCGAGAACGATCAACTATAGGGGATGGGGTATTCGGATAACGATGCTCTCGGGAATCTGGAGTGGAGAACACCAAACGGCGTGGATTCAACGGAGTGCCTGCTAGGAGGATGCTTGGTAGTACATGCAATGGGAATACCTTACATGGTGGGGCAGTATGGTTAGCATTCAGCTCGTCGAGTTGAGGTATCCTGAATAATGAAACTAGATGATGGGATTAGGACTTGTGACTACTCCTGTTGATGATGAGGATATTGGTTATGATTATTCATAACAGCATGGACAGCAGCTGCTGAGACTTCAGCACATCTCAACGCCATTGTAGCGTTGGCCGCTGCCATCTATAGAGGAACACTAATACAAGATAGGAGACACAAGCACACACTTGGATGAGATGCTGCTGGACATTATGGGCCGGGAAAGGAGGCAGATGAACCTCTCCATAAGGTGGAGGAATACCATAGGGCAGGTAGGCAGGTAATGAATTAGGTGGTGTCCACATAGGAGTATGTCCTATTAGAAAAGGGTCTAATGATGATCAAGTGTGATAATGATAGCTCACCTTGAGAGTAGTACATAGGAACATGAGGCGACATATGCGTACCAGCATCCCCACCACCTTGCTGCTGTTGTTGTTGTGGGGTTTTATCGATCCATGCAGGCTCACAATGGTGATGATGCCACTGGTCAACAGGGAGGAGGGTAGTGAGTCTTAGTGGCTGAGGTGATGGTATTGACTCCTCCTGTTGGTCCTCCTGTTCATCCTCATCATGATGATGAGGTGTCTGAACTCCACGAGTGCTATGTCCAGTAGATGCAGGATTGGTTAAGAAAGACGGTGTATCCATCATCATCGTAGTTGCAGTAGCACTCACACCACCTAATAGGATATGATCATAAACCACACCGGAGGGTAACAGCCACACCAACCATCGCATGTAGACTCTCCTCCCGACCTATTCCTGCTACTATTACTGCTCGTCCCCGCGCTAACTTCGCCCTTATTGATAGATAGCCCACCACCACCATGCTGGTGATGATGATCATCATCAGAGGTCTTAGGAGTAGATTGATGATCTACTGGCTCTTGTGTGTCGACTCGACGAAGGTTGGCTACTTGCTCATATATCTGTAGGATAATCAATGCAAGCCTTCTTGGTATAAGGGTATAACCTCTTCGATAAGAGGATCTCCTCGCTGAAAGGTAGGAGTTTCGAATAGGTTCTTGAAAGCAGCCATGTAGTTCTGCCTTGTCCTCGAACTCAATTGTTGAAGGTCTCCATTACCCTCACCAGTGGTACTAGGCAATAGCAGTCTATGATGCTCCTTATCAAGATGTAGCCGTACAGCGAGGCGCCTATAGAGACGACCATCCTACCCAGAGGGACTGCTGGTGGTACTTTGACAACTCCTGCCAGACATCAGTGGCCCATTCGATGAGGTAATGGTCGACCAGCTTGGGGACGTTAAGAGCCTTCCTAGCTGCTGAGTTCGTACCAAAGTCCACTAGGCAATCCTGATGATGAAGAGCAGCTCTACAGTCACTCCACATGATGATACCATACTGTGCCGGATGGGTTGAGGTAGATAATAGCTCGGATCTTGTGAGGGTTGGGGAAGAGCCTCTCGCAGGTATAGGGTGTAACCGAATGGGAGGAGGACGACGAATCGTTATTACATCCTTCTTCAGAGGCAGTGATCCTGATACAACAAGTGATAGGGTATGATCTAATAGACCAACCTGAGTGTTGTTGGTATAATGTTATCAGGCATGTGTGTAGAGGATGCAGTAGCCTTAGCAGAAGCAGCTAGGACATCAGCTCGGTCTGCCTCCATCTAAAGGAAGGTATATCTAGGGTACTGTATTAGAGGTCTACCTTTAGCCTCTCTAGAAGGTTCTCATAGCCAATAACATTAGAAGCAAGACCCCTGTGGTCCTCGAGGAACCTTACAGCTGCGTGGACATGACCAACCATATTGAGTAGACCAGCAACGTCCTTTAGGGATGAGTCAACTCTATCACCACGGGCTATGGCCTGATGAAAGTAGTATCATACCAGGGTAATGACTAGTACTCTACCTCCATAAAGGCAGAGAATGCACCTTTTAGATCGCCATCGAACTCCAAGCGTTTAGCTTGGCCATACCAGGAGTCATAAGAAGGCATAGCAGGGCTTGGGCAACGGGCGAATAGGCGACCACGACGACTAAGAGGGAGGTAGTAGCACAATAGGAGGGTGGAAGGACTTACTCGGTAGAGTGATGACGAGATAGGGTAGTCATACAAAGACAGTAGCAACAACAACAACAACAACAACTTGCGCAGATGATGATGAGAGGATACAAATTACAGTTGAGGAGATGCAAGATGTACAAGAATGCAAGATGAGTCCATCATCATCACCGACTCCGGCCTACCGCCACTTGAATTATGTCTGCTTCTGAAGGTGTAACGACTGAGGCCGCCACCACGGAGCCTACTACTGGCCGAGGGAAGCCTGATGGACATAGATTGGATCAGATCCCTACTGTAGATCTATTAGGGGAGATAAGACGACGTCAGGCCATATTATCAAGGCCAGAGAGGAGGGTCCTCCTTACTGGACCGCAGGGTGCTGGGGTTGGTATTGCTACACAGGCAGCTAGGTTGGCTAGGGCATGGGGTATATGTGATATCAATCATCAACAGCTTATAGAAGAAGGAGGGGAGGAAGTGGAGGAGGGTGGGGTGCCTGTAGTAGTAGATGCTATGAAGGCACCTCAATGCCGTAGAGGTTTTGTATTGCATCATATACATCCTGATAACTCGGCATTATCTATTATGAAGATTGATAAGGAGTTAGAACACTTTGGTATGAGCCCAATAGACACTGCTGTCATCATAGAACCTAAGAAGATCGTCTCGGAGGAGGACGATACGGCATCAGTAGAGTTGAAGAAGACGTTACTGCAGAGGTAGTAGTAGTAGTAGTAGTATGGCCAGCTGCTGGTGGCATATCTTGGTATTAGGATATCTGGTAGACTCTATCATAAACCCTCTGGAAGGGTTTATAATGTATCAACACCTGGATGCCAACCTAAAGTGTCTGGAGAGGATGACCTCACTAATGAGCCTCTCACTATGGGTAAAGAACCCTCTATGAACATGGTAATATAACAACAACAACCACCATGGTGATGATGCTGCTACTAGCCTCGTATCATCCTTGATATCAGATAAGTACAGCATTGGATGAATGGTTTGGGCCTATAAGGAAGTCTGTAGTAGAATATTTAACTAGGTCGGGTAAGCTAGTATTACCATCGATAGATGGTATGCAAAGCCCTAATGAGGTGGCTCAGGAGGTGAGTATCTGACGACTCTATCCAAGTGTATCGTCATCATCATCATTATCAGGTACTACGGCATGTTACCAAAGGTCCTTCTATGAAAGCATCAGACAGCAATGAATAATCCTATCCTATCTAGTGCTCTCGATGATCATCGTTTCTGTCATCATGTCGCCTTGAGTACTACAGGGATTCTCGACTATGGAGAGTAGCTGCTGGTCATAATAATGGTGTCCGACTACTCCCGCTCCTACCCGAATTAGTATTGCCGTTACTGTGTCGTTGTTAGGGATGAGGCCAACTCCTCATGGAGGATGGGTAGTAGTATGGACCATGTTGTGGTGGTGTTCACTTCGATGACCTCCAACAGGGGTCAACAAGGACGACTATGACGTCAGATGATCACTGTTCGCCTTGTATGATTGGTGTTCATATCGAGTTATAGACCCTCCGAGGCAACATTGTGATTGCCACAACTGTTGCTGTTGTTTTATGGAGTTACACATCTCCAGATAAGATGGATGAGTCTAGTTATCTATACTGCAACTCAATACTCACCATACAGACGTTGATAAGGAGGAAGCTACCATCATCAGTTGTGGTCGTGTGCTGGCCCTCCTCTAGCCTTCTTGCTATGCCTTGGTGTCGACATCTCCTCTGGTGATAGGGAGATCTCCATAGCTAGTCTGGCAGCATGATCTAATACTGCCATCTCTGGTGATGGGGTAACGTATCTATAAGGGGACTACTACAGGGCAGGAGCTTACTCCTTCTTACTTTAGTAGAGTAGGCTCTGATTCAACATGAATAGTGGTGCCATCTTTAACATGCCGTAGTTGACCTCTTTTCCTCAACTTGCCCCCACAATGTAATAGATCCCCAAAAGGGAGTGTAAGCCTCCAAGCATGGAGTAGCATTCTTGGTAAGGTAGGCCCTCTACCACCTATTACAATGAATATGATACTACTGCATCATCATCATCCACTTTAGTACTACTACCCTTAGGTAAATGAGTTGAATAGGTATAATCTCCTAATATAGGATGGCCAATATAAGATAGATGTAATCGTAATTGATGCCTCCTCCCAGTCAATAGGCGTAGGATGTATACAGTACACTTAATATCATCACAAAGGAGGTGGCCAGTGGATACGGGTACAGCTATTGTACTACTCATCTTACCTCCTCCTTCCTCACACACTTTCATCCTATAACATTACTACTATGATGATGCTTATCAATGATTACTACTTGAATTCTCCCTCTACTGATGATATCCCTGTAGTTATGATTCTAGGTTTCATCAATTCATCATCACCAACCCAACCTTCACATACAGCGATATACACCTTCTTAGTCAATCGGAACTGTATGATGATGATGAGTAGTGATAAATGGTAGTAGTAGTAGTTCTTATTACTACCTGAAATAGGGCACTAGTCTCCCTATCTGCCGTCTTATTCAGTGTTAATACTAGAGCACCACTAGTGGCAAAATCAAGTTGATTGGCTAATCTAAACTTATCCATAGGGATCTTCAATGACCCTGGCCTTGCATGAGGTATATCCCTCACAAACTTCTCAACAGTACAATCAAAGTCGTTACCATCAACCCTCAAGTCGTATGGCTTGTCAACTATGAGTATATCATCATCCCTATCCAACAACAATACTACTCTTACCCACCATAACAACAACAACAACCCTACCTATACAATACTCCTATACGATAGTCATCAGTAAAGGGTGGATCTCGTGTGGTTATGGTCATCTCATCGACTGTCTCATCAACTTGGCTACTCATAGTAGTAGTAGTAGGCATCTACTGCTGTTGGGGTAACAAGCTCTTATTAACGCAATAAAAGGGTGGGGAGAAAACTTTAGGAATCCAAAGGATGATGATGTTGGCAATAATAGTAATAGTGGTACGTTCAATATTAAAGATAGGGCCTTTACCATCATCATCATACCACACCATCCCCAACTTTATCATCATGGGGTAGTATGGTAGACGGTTTACTATTGTTATTATTATCATGCTCTTGTTGTTGGTCAGGAGAATCATTCCTTTGATGTAAATCCATAATCTTCTGCCTATCTTCAACTAATGTCTCCTTCTCTTGCCTCACTACAGCCTTAAGACCTCTTTCTACAGCATCCCTCCTAGAGGCTTGCTGTTCCTCAGTAGCCATCTCTTCTACACTCATAACTGCTAATACTTTACTATACTCATCCTCTCCTCCTAATAGACGTGCCCTTAATCTACCATTCTGTCTCAAGTTAAAAGTAAGAGTTCTCACCCTAGAGTAATACTCCTTCAACTCTAGTTGCCGTTGTTGAACATCTTCACCGTGTAGACCATCAACCACATTTCGAGCATATTCATCCCATAGTGCCTCCTCTAAGGCAAGTGCCGCCTTAGTAGCTGCCTCTACCTCTTCATCAGCCAATGCCTTTGTCTGCAATACTACTCTAACCTTACTACGCTGTTCATCAATAGATGCTGTAGTAGTAGTAGTAGCTGCCACTGGTGTACCATCCTTCTGCTTCTTCCTAGGTGATGATACCCTAGTAGTGGTAGTATCAATCGCTAGTAAGGACTTGACCTCCTTAACACTGGAGAGGTAAGCCTTCTCTTCCTCCACCACCTCCTCATCATGATGATTCCTCTTCTTACTAGTCGGCCCTGATACCCCATCAGCCATAATAAGCTTCTTGAATGATGTCTTGATAGATCTAGCTATAGGTAGTAGCCATCCAGTAGTGGCCACTTTATTAAGGTCAAGTCCCCAACCACTACGAGACTGTAGCATAGGTAGAATATCCTTCTTTAAATGATGTT
The DNA here is from genome assembly GCF_000006405.1 of Perkinsus marinus ATCC 50983. Classification (NCBI taxonomy): domain Eukaryota; phylum Perkinsozoa; order Perkinsida; family Perkinsidae; genus Perkinsus; species Perkinsus marinus. The sequence goes on from NW_003216446.1 coordinate 303,885, forward strand.
TAAAAATACTCTTACCATCTAGGGGTTGTTTACTCAAACGTTGTAGCATAGTCATCAACAATGTAACATCGACTATCTTATTATCCCCTAGATGTGGATCTTTTAAAGATCTCATCTCATCACACCATGAAGTGAAGTTACTCGATGTCAATGGCTCCTTCTTCATACGATGCCTAAGCCGCTGTACAGCTAACTAAGAAGGTAACAACGATGTGGAATGATGATAGTCGATGCCGCCGCCGCCTTACTTGTCGTATATCCTCCTTCTTCCAAACCTCCTTATCACTATCACTAAGCCTTCTCCATAACCTCTTCAATACTGTCTCATCTACTACCTTACCAGACACTACCTGATAGATATATCCCCTACTACTACTACTCCCTATTCTATGTAGCTACCTTCTTTCTTGCCTTAGACACTCTAAGGAAACTATCATAACCATCAAGTACACTATTAGACCGTGATGATGATGATGTACTCTGAGTATACTATTGTATGGTAGTAGGACTATGATAATAATAACTATTACATTAGACTGTCTCTTCTTCTTCTTCTTTGTACGCCATTCATCATCATCAGAGCCTTCATTACTACTACTATCATCTTCACTAGAGGGTAGAGACCAACTTGCATTGGATCCTTGATCATCACCACCACGTGGAGTGCCTTTCTTCCTCTTACCATGGAATCTATGTCTGGTATTACGTACTGATGATGAGGAGGTAGAGTGGGTATCGTCGTCGTCATCATCATGATCAGATAATGGTAAGGATGATGTTGGTACCACAGCTTTCCAACTAAATGCTCCTACTGAGCTCGTAGAGGGAGGAGAGGAGGAAGAGGAGGAGGAAGGTGTAACCTTTTGCATCTTCTTAGGGGATCCTCGAGTGATAGAGTGTCCAGATTCAGACCTTACCCTTGATGATGAGGTTACCTCTTGGCTCCTTGGAGCTCGTTTAGATATGATCAATCCCCCATCAGTATGAGAGGAGGAGGAGGAGGAAGGTACCATCCGCCTCCCCTTATCACCAAGTACAGCTACCATCCTTCTTTGTTGTTGCCTCTCTATCTCCTTACTACGCCCAGCTGCAGCAGTCACTAGATTACGTATATCACTTCTACTGTTATTAATATTCGGTACTCCTATTCTAGGAGTATTAGACGACTTCTTCTCAGACACTAATTCACGCATTATCGCTGCTGTCTCCAACTTAACATCCTTCTTATACAAGAGTTGTGGAGATGACCCTCCTCCTCCTGTAGTAGATGATGGTCTTCTCCTACTCCTCTGTGGTATGGTAGTAGTTGGTGATGTATGTGATGATGTTGCCTCCCCTACTACTCCTCCTCCTTTCTTCAGCCTCTTCCTCATAGGAGTCCTCGGTGATCTATGCCTAGGTGGAGCATCTAATACCTTTATAGGTAGGGGTTTTGAAGTCTCCTTCTTCTTGCTCCTCCCCCCATCATGAGATGATGGTGGTGGTGGTGAGGGGGATGGTACTGGCTCTGACCATGAGAACTTCATACTAACACTCATCACCATACTAAGCATACCCAATTCACTACTACACATCTACACGCCCATTAGCCTCCTGCTCTACCACTCCTCGGCGAATGCCTTCGACAATTCAACGTAATACTACCATCTCCCTAATCCAGATTGATGATCTTGTCAATGATCAATTAAGGAATCGTAAGATATGCAAGATGAGCAAGATGCTCCTTCATCCAGCCGGCATCGTCATCGTCTTAGTAGTACACAATGGATTCCCCATACCCTCGATGGGAGCCTACCATCCTATGTGTTGGATTGGTATGTCGTGATATAACTGTAGAAGTACCTACCTATCCTCGACCTGATAGTAAGGTAGTTACTACTGGGTATAGGGAGGGTCTAGGAGGTAATGCATGTAACGTTGCTGTTGCTATACACAAGTTGGGGGGTGAGGTAGAACTTGTTAGTAAGATACTGGGAAAGAAGGGGATATATGATGAACTGGATACATTGGGTATGTTTAGGAGTGGTATGGTAGTATCTAAGGAGGAGGGGCATATTGGACTGTCTTATGTGATATCAACAAGTAGTGATAATAATAGGACTATATTACATTCTAGGATGAGTGAACAGATGATGCCCGATGAGATACCTATGATGAAGTTTCAACACTACTGGGATTCAACACAAGTATCATGCCTCTACCTTGATGGTAGATTCCCCTATGTTGCTGAGGTATATGCTATTGAGGCGTCACAGAGGAAGGTACCTATAGTCATGGATGTTGAACGGGCCGATAGAGACAAGCTGAATGAACTATTAGTACTCTGTACTGGTATTGTTGTTAGTGGTTATCATACTCTTACTGAGGTAGAGGATACACTATATGGTGGGGTAAACCTCTTTGATAAATGTTCTAATCTAGAGTGGATGGTAGTGACTATGGGTAAGGATGGTGCTGAAATGATATTAAGGCAAGATAGGAAGAAGAGGGAGAGGATACCACCACATGTGGTAGGTAGAGAGTGAGGTCGTAGTAGTATTCTCAGTACATTGTTAGGTTGATGATGTTGTTGATACTACTGGTGCTGGTGACGCCTTCCAAGCCGGTTTAGTGTATTCCATGTGTAAAAGGAGAATGCAACAACAAGAGAAGGAGACTGACGTATGAGAGCTTTGACTGAGTTCTAGATAGGATTACCTTTTCTATCTTCCTCAGGATAATACCTTCATACCAAGTAGAGCAGACCTAGAATTTGCATCCTTCCTAGCTGGTGAGAACTGTCGGCATCTAGGTGCTCAGAATACCCTACTTGCTGATCAATGTAGGGAGGCTATGACTGTTGCTGCCATTTTATGATGTGTCTTGTTGTTTCTACACTCCTGTTGTTCTTTGTTAGTGTAGACCATACCACCACCACCACCCTACTACTAGTACTACTATAGCATTTATTAACCGTTTTACCAATGCTAACCTACCCTAGATCATCCCTCGTCCTCCTCAACTCAGTAACCCATCCTGCTATGGTATACCTAACCACCACTAAAGGCGGCTCGTCTACCTTCCATCCTCCTATATTCCTACAAGCCCTTACCTCCCATACCCTCACTGAACGTGATATCACTACCATCTGTCATACTATGGGTAAAAGCCCTCATACTCGATCTGTACTACTCCATAAGGAGGTACGTAGCATACTGCTGAGTATGGTACCAAGCATGACTAGTGGTAAGAGCCTATCCTTATGTTTGGCAGCCCTTAGTACAGTAAGAGCTCAGCCTACTAATGATGGTCTATTAGAGGCTATAGAGAGGAGAGTAGGACAATTAACGGCTACTTCTAAGGCCGTATTATCGGAGCAGGATTATGCATTATTACTCAATGCATTGGCAAGGATGGATCGTGATTCTGATATTATATTCTCAGCAGCATTTGATGCCTTATCGAGAGGTAACGTATCCTTTACTGTGAGGGGTCTATCAGCCCTATTAAATGCTGTTGCCAAACTACAACGTGAAGTACCAGGATGTGCTATACCGGAGTTATTACATCAAGTTAGGGATAGAACTAAAGATCTATCAGGATGGCAGTTAGCATGTGTAGTACATGGTCTCGGTAGGAGTGTACCTAATGCTAGTAAGGATGGTGAAATGATAACTGGGCTATCTAATAGAGCTGATGAGGTTGTAAGGGAAGGGGATGTATCACATCAAGGATATGTTATGTTATTGGATGGTTTCTCGAGATTAGATTGCCTGCAGATGAGTATTATCAAAACATATAGTATGAAGGCTCCTGAATGGGGTCTAAGTGAGCAGGCAATAGTAATTGGTATAGCATCTATGGCTAGAGTTAACTACTATGATCAAACCTTTCTACATTGGAGTGTAGATAGGCTTACTACAATAAGGAGGATACCTGCAATAGGCTTAGTAACAGCTCTAGTAGGGTATGCTAAGTTAGCTTACCAACCTGGTATTAGTTATATGTATAAGCGTATTATCATTGATGAGGATATCTTATCATCGATCAATTGCCTTAGTCAATACTCAATAGTAGCCTATGCTCTATTACTCAGTGGTAGACACTATGCACAGGTAGCTGCTTACAATGTCCTACTGCGTATTATCCATAAACTACTACCTAAACCGTCCCTATCTAATGCTACTAGGCTGCAGCTTATAGCGACAATGCGTATGTTATTGATGCCTATGAAGGACGAGGAGGAGGAGAGTATTAGTCGAGCATTGAGTATTGAGCATATTAGATCGATATTAGCCTTGGAGTTATTCGATACAGTAGTTAAAGTTGGGTCTTCATCAATGGCCGAGCCTGAGGATTCACGTACCTCTACATTCCAGGAAGAGGTTGGTCATACTCTACGTCGGCTCGGTGATCATCATGACCAACGACGAAGAAGATGGGCAGAGGAATGCGAACTAACACCGTACTTGGTGGATATAGTTGAGGTTAAATTACTGCCAAGACGGCGTGACCAGGGATTGAACTCGGGTCTATCATGACGGCTGCCCAAGGTATCATGCTTGTAGTAACTATGGTTTCTGTAGATGTTTCAGTCATTGCATGAGAGAGCTTATGTTCTTGTTGTTGTGTTGTATATTGTAAATATTCATTCCTTAGTCCTTGATAATGCCATTATGCGAGGATGATGATGATAGGAAGAGGATAAGGGATGGGAGTGATGACCATGCATTATCAACATCAACCAAGAGGGTACCAATAGAAGAGTGCTGCTACTCTTACCATCTATTCAGTTACGTCATGGCTCTGCTACTGCTGCTAGCAGTAGTAGTAGTGGAAGTGGTGGTGGTGGTGGTGGGGGAGTTGAAGTGTTAGGAGAATATTTCAATCTTCAACATCATGGCCAATCCTCTTCGTCATTACAATATTGTATGACCTGTAAAGGGTCGTATGGTATACCAGTAGATCAGGGAGTTACTCTTGATTGTGGACATTTCACTTGTAATCGATGTATGCATCATTATGTAATATCAACCATACAAGACAATAACACTATAGCTCTAGAGGTAGTACTATTTATTCATGCCACATTCAGTGTTCTAGCCCCTACTCCAGGTTCCTACTACTAGTGCATCATTTCACATCACATGCCCTCGCTGCACTAAACCTATGACCTTAGATCAGATTAAGTAGTGTTCATGACCACCTACTACTACTACCTCCTCTTATAGGGTATAGGCATCGAGTAGATACGTTATACTACAGCTATCCGATGAGCAGTCGAGGGCCGCATCATCAGGTGTTCATAGTCAACAACAACATCAGCAGCAGCCAAGTCATGATGCAGTGGCAACATGGCGGAAGTATCTTTCCATGGCCTTACAGGCACTTCAATTAGAGGTATGATCATCATGATATTGATGATGATACTTGAGGGGTCCTCTACAGAGTACATCTACTAATAAGGAAGAGGAGGTTATTGATTTGGATGATGATGATAGTAGTAGTGGTTGTTATGTTGGGATAGAGGAGGCACGGTTAAAGGAGGAGTTGTCATTGGTGACCATCATCCTAATAGAAGAGGATAAGGAAGGTGGTGTTGAGGTCCCTACTACTGGGGATTGTCCAATATGTATGGATAATAACATCCCTATTGAGGATGGTATGAGGTTATCATGTAATCATTTTATGTGTTTACCATGCGCTAGAGCTTATATCAAGGATAGGATACAGCATGGTCAGGTGAATAATACGAGATGGTGGGTTCGAATCCCAGGTAGGATATAATTCCCTTCAGGTACGTGATGATGAGTTTATTTGTCCAGTGCCGAAGTGTAGGGTAACAATTGGTATTCCCGAAACAGAGTAGTAGTTGCTACTCCTTCTTCCTATTATTGTATTATCATATTGTTGTTGCTGAGGTACATCCTAGTCGATTCATCTGCAGCAACAACACCTGCAGCAGCAGCAGTAGCTGATGATGATGATGACAATGGTACAGCATTGTGGCAGAAGTTCCTGGAGTTTAGATTCAAGCATGTGTATCAAGCAGATCATCTTGTAAGCAGTGCTGCCAATAAGGTACCTGCCAGTATCGTCATCATTATCTTCTAGCAGCATATCCTCTTCTTGTTCCTATCCTTAGGATGGTCATTTCATTGTATGCCCTCATCCTGGTTGTGACTACGGATTTGAAGTTGACGATAAACAGGCCATGGATCCATCTTGTCAATGTCGTGGTTGTGGTAAAGAGTTCTGCCCTAAGTAGTAGTAATACTCATTTACCCTTAATCTGACACCATTGCAGATGCTACCATCTCAAGGGGCATATAGGCCAATCGTGTGAAGCAGTAGCAGCTGGACAGAAGGAGGAGGAGACAACTAATGCCTTGGCTCGGGAGAATAATTGGAAGAGGTAATAGTAGTAGAGTTACTAGACCTTCTCGACCAAGTGATCGAACATGCTCGCCACGTGTTCGATGGACTTCACTCTGAAACTTGATGGGGTTAGGCTGTCGGTCGTGCTCGGCCCTGCTGCGCGACATAGATCTCCGGTTCGAATCCCAGGTTGGGTATTTTTCCGAATGCATAATATGTTTTTAGTGTATATATTGTCAAGGATGGACTACATAAAGATTTCCATATTCTTGTGGGTATAGCCGTCGTCCAATCAGCTCCTAATTACTCCTTCCGTCGTATTCGAACTCTCTATGGTTATGGTGGAATAACCCCTACGTATGTACACAATAATTCGCATTGTACAATAGGCCCGCTCGCTACACAGTTATTATTAATGTAGATGTCCGGAGTGTGGAGTGATGGTATGCAAGGATCAGGGTTGCAACTTTATGACATGTTCAAGCCCTCAATGCCGCAATAAAGTTTATTTCTGTTATATATGTGGAGATAGGCTTCCTAAAACGGATCATTACTCACACTTCCCGGGAGGTAAGGATATCGCTGCTCCTCATACTACTATCCCATAGTAGGTCCTTTCGAGGATCGTTGTATGAAGGCTGATCTACGGAAGAATACTGCACCAGCAGCACAACAACAACAACGGCAACAACAACGGCAACAACAACAACAACAACAACAACAACAACAACAACAACAACGGCAACAACAGCGACAACAGCAACGGCAACAACAGCGACAACAGCAACGGCAACAACAACAACAACGGCAACAACAACGGCAAGAACAACAACCACGGCAACAACAACAACCACGGCAACAACAGCAACTAGAATTGCTGAAGCAACTACAAGGGATATGGAGGGGGGCAAGGCAGCAATAGGAACGACCGCGTGTAGTAATAGTATGCGATGGTCTAGAAAGATCACGAGGTGGGTCTTGATGGAGGAGGATAGTAAACGATGGTAACAGGGAATGACGATAATATTTTATTATTACATGGTTCCTACTACCTAATTATACTAGAGTAGTGGACATCAACTGTTCACTCCTAACAATTACAGTAATATTGTGTTAATAGTCGTTCTACATCATGATTAACTATTATCGAGTTGACCTTCAATGTTGTTGTAATCTCTCTTACTTCGAAATTGATGTTATTAACTCAACTTATGATGGTACGAAAAAGACGTGTTACGCATGATGATGATAATCATCCTTTCACCTTATTACTGCTACTACTCCTGTACCATCCATATAACCAATGACCTTGGTTACATTTCTTAAGATCGGCATGATATTTACCATCCTTAAATTTAACATTACCAGAGAAGCCCACATCCTCAAATACTCGTACCTAGTATTCTTATAATCATAATACCACCTATACAGCAACAACAGCTACAATATCTTGTCCAATAATAATCGGTTTATCACTGGGCATTAGTTGTTGATGATGGGCCGATAACCACTAAGTATGATGTTATGATGATAATACTTATGATTATTACAGTATCGAAAGCCTCTTTAACAACAGCAGGTCCAGTATAAGCCTCGAGAGTATTAGGGAACTTAGCCAATGATGATGGTGTTTTGTTGATGATATTCCTTACAGCCAACCGTATAGCCTCCTACATTATCAAGCTCATGTGTGTATCAGGCATTACCTTGTTTACTACTTCAGTGACAGGATGCTTCGGACGGAACATCATCACATATTGTGCTATAAATCTTCCCGATTCAATACTGGTAATGATCGTTGCATTAGAGTCTACCCATCGTCTTAAAGGGTTTACTATTATCGAATCTACATCGGCATACACTCCACCATATTCATATAATACCTAATAACAATACAGTATACCATCATCACCATAGTCTATTGATGATAATACAGCAAGACGCCAGATGTCTGCCATAGCAACTCCAGCTCCATTATGGAACATGGATGGGAGCTGTTGTAGAGCATCCTTCATATCAGATGTTGATACTGGTAATGCATCAGTGGTAAGGAGATATTCCTTTACTAAGTCATCATCAAAGAATCGATAAGCGTATCTAAGATTTACTATATCCATAATGATGTTGTTGATGGTGGTCTTACTCAGGATTCATCCCAGCCCAATTAAATGTATTATGAGCCATCCTATCGGGCATTCGGGATGTCTTGTATGTTTGCCATATAATACGAGGAATCTTCTGTTGTAATAATATACCATCCTAAAGTGTAGTAGTATTAACCATGAGTATAAGTAGTATTAATATATAATACCTCATTATACAGCACAGCCCTTGGTGGTATTATTGATGCTACACGTAATGTGATGCCCTTGCATAATGAGGCCGGTAAAAGAGTATTATCAGTTCTAGTATAATAATCAAGGCGATCGTAATGTACCAATGATGGTATATACTGGATAAGATCACTATTGCCTCTACTACTCGATAACAACAACGCCGACACCAGCGACCTCTGAGGTGTGGTAGAAGGTGTAGTTACTCTAAGACTTGGGTGTATATCATGATTGGACCCCGATTGGCTGTGTAGTAAATCCTCCAATACTCTAACCCTGGCTCGTAGACTATCTAATTCTTCGATATCACTACCCTTCAAGTAGTATGGTATGGTAGTAACCTTAGAGGTAACGATAGAGGTATACCACCACTATCATCATCATCACTTACTTTATGTATGCTTGTCATAATACTCATTGATACTAATAGAACTATACCCAAGATAGCGAGAATGAATAATCGTCTGCTGCATGCTGCTTGTCGTGTTGAAGGTGTTGATGATACTGTTGAAGTAGCACTAAGTGGCATTGAAGTAATAATGTACTATGATGATGATGAAGCCTAGCATGTTAGACATAAAGCAAGGATGACAGCCATCACCATGAGCCTACTTCATCATCATGTCTTTGAGCTCCTCTAGTTGATGTCTTCTTGTTCCGGATACTACCGCCCCATACTCCCCACCATTGAGATCATTAACGACATGCCTCGTCTTATCGAGTAAAGTAACAGGAATTTGGTATGGAGAAACTACTACTACTACGACAATGATGATTATTATTATTACGATGATAAATAGCACATAGCAATATGGTGATGATGATATGAGCAATGGTATGCAAGTAGGAATAAGCAGTAGTGGTAGTTGTATAATAATAATAACAGTGCTGGAGTGAATGCTACTGATGATGCTACTGATGATGCTACTGATGATGCTTATGATGCTTATGATGTTAAACAATCATTAACATGACGTTGGAGATCGGGAAGGGGTATACCAGTCTTACCACATACTGGACAATCACCGACCTAAATATACAAAGTGGGAGAAGTATGGTATTACAGTTATACCATCACCTCTACTGATGTACTAGATGCCCCTCCTCCTCCTTCCTCTAACTCTCCTGGTAGATACCGATGCCGTCTTGGATTATTGAGTGTATCAATCTACCAATATCACCATCACCACCACAACAATCATCATTATGCCCCTTCCTCCTCCTCCTTACATATTCTTTAGCCATCTGATGACTATCCTCTACAGGTAGACCTATATCTAACATCTCACCAAACTTACTCCAATACTTGGCATTATTCCATAAACCTAACATCATCATAATCAGTGCTCTCCCTTCTCCTGTTCCTCTACTATTAGTATTATTATAATCAACACCATCATTACTACCAGCATAGACTAGTTCATCCTTAATGCCAGCAGGTATCATTAGTTGGTAACCACTAAAGTCTATTGTACCTTCTGCTGTATCTATAGTATATAGGTAGAGGGGTGATAACACTAAGGTCGATCACTACTAATACTACTACCTTGACTAGGCTTGGCTTGGGCAACACTCTTCTTATCACGATAATAAAGTGGTGATGATGATGATGTAGGGATAACGTTACTGCTACTACTACTACCTGTAATATCAATGGTAGATGGAGTAGATATGATTATTATTATTACTGGTAGTATTAAGCATTCCATTAGTATTATCTAATGATGATGCTGTCTGTAATGCCTCTTTGAATACCTCTTTATACCTACCATACCATCCCTATGTCTATACCTTAATATTATTACGATGATGGAGTTATGACATCATCATCCATAGCATCCAGGAATGAGAAGAATGTCGAAGCCAATACTGGCGACTCACTGGTTAGCCCTAGGTCATGTAACAGTGCTCCTATAATAATAATCAGTATCATTACTACTAGTAGTAGTATTATTACTATTATCTTCACATAGAGTATTAAATATCTCCCTTTCCTGAGCTGTCCTTCTAGCCTTCTCATTCATCTTAACCACTTCACCATATCTCTCTGCTGCTACCATTGGATTTACCTACACCACCTTACTACTATTACACCTACCACTATTACTACTATTACCTTTCTAACATTAAGACCTTGTGTAACAGCTGCAGTAGCTGCTCTAGTAACTTGTATATCAGCATTATCTTGTGATACTAGTATACACTGTTGAGCTTGTTCTGATGTTCTAAATGTAGCTACTACTGCATTACTCAATTCTGTTACACACTCTACACCTTCAAACATTGATACGAATTCGAACCTAACAATAATAATAACAATCATAATGATGTTAGATAATAGAATGGTATTATTATTACAAAGCCTCAAGACTCTCTGGAGTAAGCTTATCCCCTGTACCATCACGTGTAGGGTCATCACTAGTCTTATCCAATACTACCATAACTCTGCCAAATCATCATTACTACTACCACTACAACTACCCTACTCTTATTACCTCCCTTTCCTCCCAGATTCAACTGTTTGTACTTTAGTGGGATCAAAGTCAAACTGTCGTCTCCATCTATAAACATCATGTAAGATGTATCATTGTCCCTAGTCATTACTACCTAAAGTGTACCTGTCTAGCTGCTAACTCCTTAGCTCCTGCTGACTTCTCTATAGTCTTCCTCCATTGTGCCTTCCTTTTCTGTTCTAGTTCATATCGTGCCTATCACCATCACTAGAGTGTCCCTACTACTATTACTATCATTACCAATATCCTCTTCTCCCTCTCCTTTTGTTCCCATCGCATCCTCTCCTTATGTACTCTATCCTCCTCCTAAGACCTCCATCATCATCATGAGTATTGTTAGTATTACCTCAATCTCAGCCAATCTAGCCTCTCTAGCTATTAGATTATTCTTCCTTAATTCCTCTTGTTGCTCTATTAACTTCTCCTCTACCATAATAACAACACCGATAATCATTACCTTCCTTAATTACCATCTTACGTCTTTTAACCTTTTCCTCATCAAAATCGAATATAGCCGGACCAGTCTCCGCAGCCATACCCAGATTATGATAGGCCTTATCTAATTCGTTATCAGTCATCCTACTACTACTAACAGTAGCAGCAGCAGTAGGAGTAGTAACCTCATCCTCATGATGGCCTGTATAGTATGTATAATGTACCATATGATTCATGTATAATATTACCGTTCCCTTCTTTGTATTATAGAAGTGATCATAATCATCAAATACATCAGATAAGTCAACATCATGGCAATCACCTAATAGTATACTCATAATATACCCTCACCCTCCTCAGCATTATTACGTGTACAATATATCCAATCGAGACCATGCAGCTTCTTACAGGACTCAGGCATAGGTAACTATCCTCATAATGGTATTATGATAATCATTATTGTTATCATTACAGCATCATAGTTGTAATCCTCTACTTTCCTACTCTTGCCTCTAGATGTCTCCTTAAGGAAATCCTCATACCCAGTATGGGTAGATACTGTAGTAACCTCTATAAGAACAAGAACTCCTTACTACTACTACTACTCATGAACTACTATTACCTTCTGTCTTCTTCTTCTTACCCCTTTTATCAGTACTACTAGTATCATCACTATCATCCGTTGTCTTCATTCCTTTAATAGCATGTAATCGTTTTAATTCAACCACTACTTGATCAATATGATCACCCTAATACCACGAGCTCTTAGTATTAGTACTATTACCCCAACATACCTGTATCTCTACCGTAGTATTCCCTTGTGTAGTCCCTCCTACACCTAATATGGTCTTAAGATGGGTTACTAACTTCCTATTATCACCATTAACATTAGTAATAACAGTTACCTAGTAGTAGTAGTTAATAACAACAGACCCTTACCCTCCTTACCTTCTTCCCCTTATTCCTTTTCTCTATCTTTATTGGTGGTGCACCCTTCTTAGTACATTCCACTTGGAATCCACATATTGGTAATTTACTCTTAGTCGACACCATATCCAAGATGGACTACTACTACCATAATCAGCCTACACCAGATGCGCAGTGTTTATGAGTGTAGTTGAGGAAATGCAAGATAGAGCAAGTGTGCAAGTGTCAAAGGTCGCTGTTATTATCATCGTCGTTGACATGCTCATTCATCATCATGATTGATGGTATATCCATTTTCACCAAAGGGGGTATAGTACTATGGAGTACTACCTATGCTGGTGTACAGGAGGATACACTTAATAAGCGTGTTGATAAATTGGTAATGATGATGTACTCGAGGAGTGGTATTGGTTGGTAATAGGTTAAGGAAGTCCTTATTGAGGATAGAGCAGGAGTAGACTGTATATATGAGGATAAGATAGAGCGGTACTGCATGAAATGGAAGAATATAAATAATATAGGATTGGGTAGTATACGTACTACTACCCAATAGTAGTAGTATCCTTACTCCTCTTAGTATTGGTAATAGCATATGAAGGGGTATTAAAGCAGCTCTACCTTAACTACTTATTGGATATGTTAACTAAGGTAGTAGTGATGGTAGTAATGGTGTATGATGATTATTACGTAGGAGTTTTTATCGGCTATTGATAGTAGTATTAAGAGTATGGAGGATTTACATCCATTACAGAATAAGGAGGCCTTCAAGGTAGTAGTAGGGTTATAAGGAGGGGGGTAATAGTAGTATTACTAGGTACGGGTTGATAAGATATTGGTTAAGGCTGATAGAGAGGTTAAGTCAGCAGCACAAAGGAAAGGGAAGAAGAAGGATAATAATAAACTAGGGGAGGAAGGGGTCCATGATACACAGGAGGAGGAAGGTGAAGGGGAGAAGGAGGAGAAAGCTAGTAAAGAAGAATTGATTATGGAGGCTAGGAGGAAGTTGAAGATGGGTATGTTAAGAAAAGGATCACGCCCTTTTAAGGGTAATACTACTGTTAGAGTGTAGTACATACTTAAGACTTATAGGTAATAAGGTGTCTAGTGAAGAAGAGGAGGAGAATGATGATGATAAGGGGGAAGGGAAGACTCACAATAAGAAGGGTAGTAGTAATAGTAAAGTGGGGTAGTGTATATGATAATAGGTAATAAGAAGAAGAGTGGTAGAGTATGGGATACTAGTAAGGTTACTACTGAGGCTATGAATGCCTTGGATATGTCTAAAAGAATAGAGGGTGGTACTAGTAGTGAAGAGGAGGAAGGGTTAGAGGCAGCTAGGAGGACTTATCTACCATCAGATGATGATGATAGTGTAATAGTTGATGGTAATACATCTATAGTAATATCAGGAATACTTATCATCACACTTAGATGATGATCTAGAGGATAAGGCTACTACTAATGGTATATTTGCTACTCTTACTAGACAATTAAAGAATATAACAGGAAATCAAGTAATGCGATAGTATTATTGACTCTCCTGTAGTAGTAGTAATAGTATTAGGTCCTTACCAATAGAGATCTAGAACCTGTATTGGCTACCTTTTGTGAACAATTAATGTCTAAGAATGTAGCTATGGATGTAGCTAATGCTATAGCAGATGGTGTTAGCTCATCTTTAGTAATAATAATAATACCACCCCCTTCTGTTGTTGATGTTACTAATGGTATTGTAGGTTGGTACTCGTACTGGACAGTTTACTTCGGTACATACTACGGTTAAGGATGCATTAACTCAATCAATATCACGTATCCTTACTCCTAAGAAATCAGTAGATGTATTAAGAGCAGCTATGCAAGCTAAGGCTAATGGACAGGTGTAAGGTCCCCCCATGCTCAGTATTATGACTATTATTATTATAGGTATAGTATAGTATTCTTAGGAGTAAATGGTGTTGGTAAGAGTACTAACCTATCTAAGGTAGTAAACATCCAACATAGCTACTATTACTACTACTATGATGTTGATGTGGCAGGTTGCGTACTACCTCCGTAAGAAGGGTGGTCTAAGAGTATTAATATGTGCATGTGATACCTTCCGTGCTGGAGCTGTGGAACAATTGAGGACTCATGCTAGGTAATAGTAATATGGCCGCCGCTTACTAACCCACTAATAATCATTACTACTAGATGCCTGAATGTTGATCTATTTGAGAAGGGTTATGGTAAGGATGCTGCTGAGATAGCTAAACAAGGATTATATTATGCTAAACACAATGCATATGATGTTGTACTTATTGATACTGCTGGTAGAATGCAAGATAATGAACCATTAATGAAGGTAATACCAACAACAACACTACTACTACTACTCCTAGTCTTCTTCTTCTTCCTTAGTCCTTGGCAAGACTAGTAGCAGTTAATAACCCTGATCTAATACTCTTTGTAGGAGAGGCATTAGTAGGATATGATGCTATCGATCAACTTACCAAGTTTGATAGAGCATTGATGGATTATTCATTGAGTAATAAGGATAGTAGTAATGGTAGCTACGATGATAATGATTGTAATAGTGGTAGTAGTAGGTGATGATAGCCATAATCCTAGAGGTATTGATGGTATATTATTAACTAAATATGATACTGTTGATGATAAGGTAGGAGCTGCATTAAGTATGGTATACATAACTGGAGAACCAATAGTCTTTGTTGGTACTGGACAAAAGTAATGATAATTATTGATCTACCATAATGATGAATGATAATGATATAGGTATACCCAACTACGGAAACTACAAGTAAATGAGGTGGTCAAGGCTCTTATGGCTTAGCCAATATCATCATCATCATCATCATTATCCGCTGGTTTCTGCTATCATCATCACTTCTGTTGTTGTTGTATTTCCTCTTCTACTACTAGGTTGTTACCTTTATCCTAGTTGTTGTTGTTATCACTCCATTATCACATGGCCAAACATCGATGTAAATCGTCAATGTTTGGTATAGCGCCATTACGACGATACCCCAGTAGAGTAAGGTCTGTAGTAGATAAACCTAGTGGTAGGCGGCGGCCTAAGCAGCAGCAGCACCCACCTAAGAAGGCTGAAGTAGTAGGTAATAGGGTAGTAGTGGTATTAGGGAAGAAGAGGAAGGCTAGGTTACAGAGGCTCATACAAGAGGGTAATAGTGCTACTACTATTCGTCCTACTATTCGTCCTACTACTACTACTGATAGTAGTATCATTATTATCATCATCATCATCAGGTAAGGTATCAAAATCAGAGTTATCATCAGATGACCTTCAGAATGCTAAGTAATAGTAATATTATGATAAGGTCTATGATTAGGACTAAGTATGTAGGAAAATACCGGGTCTACAGTGGTCATGTGAAGGGGTTATGGATGAGGCTGAGATGAGGAGTAAATTCCTAAAGCAAGGTGTTCATAATAAGTAGGATCATACATGCTTATGAATATTGATAATCTACAGTTATTACTACTATTATGGTGATAGATACTTCAATTCAAGTAAATATTATTACAACTTCATACAATCAACCCATCCTCATACTAATGGTGTATTGGTAGCACAAATACTACGACAACTCTCTACTTAACAACGACAACAACAACAACAACAAGAGTAATAGTAATGGTAAAAAGTTTAACCTGTTGGGTTAGGGTAGTGGGAGGGGTGGTATTATCATCAAACTACAGGTATTATTATTACTACTACTATAATGCTCCTCCTCTTCCTCATCCTTCTATGACGTGGTTTATAGTATTATTATTACTATTATCATTACTAGAGGGATCTCTATTACCATATACCACTACATGTATTAGGAGGATAATATGTGATCCTAATAATGCTGGACAATTAATATTACAGTAAACAACACTATTATCACTACTACAAGTACTACTATTAGGACCATATTAGGCACATACCTTATGATGGCCGGTATACCCCAGAGTGCTCTCCTTGTGATATAATATCTAGTGATAATAATAATAATAATGATATTGAGGTATATCCTATCATGCCAACAGGGTAATAGTCATAGTTGTCCTAATATAGTACTTGTATTAGTATTCTAGGTCGTCGTCGTCATTATTATTATCATCATGGTCAATATGGTCACCCTTACCCTACTATACACCATGTTATGGAGTAGTAGGAGAAGGAGGAGAGGGAGTGGTTGATGAGGTTATACCAACAAGGAGTATACTAGATTATGATCATTGTAAGTAGTGTATATCAACCAGAGTATTATTATTCTTCTTCTTCTTGTTGTTGTAGGTGCTTATTCTATGTGGGATGAGGTAACCTTTAATAAAGCATATGATACCATACTCAGTAGTACTACCACAATCATTACTCTAGTATACCCTATATTAGGACTCTTCTTTCCTTCATGCATCAATCATCAACAACCTACTACTACTACCATAACTCCTACACTTACTACTACTACCACCACCACACCACAGAAAACTAGTAGTAGTGATGATGGTGATAGGAAGCCTATCATAATAATGCCAGTGTAGGATGGTATATTCTGTCATCACAATATCATCAACAACCTCTGTAGGTATATTCACCAACAAGAAGAGCATCAGCAGCATCAGGAGGAGGCCGGCGCCGCCAATACTCCACAAGTAGCAGTAGGGTTGAGGAGTATTCCCTACTACGGTAATGATCATGCCTACCATCCCCCTACTCCCACTATGGACGCTCCCTATCACACTTCATCAACAACATCAACATCAACAGTAGCAGTACCCTCTACCACACCCTACCCTACTACTACGAGGGTATCTACATCATCATCATCCTTACCGCACCATCATACTATAAGGTAAGCTCAAGAAGAGTAGCACTATCATTATTATCTTTCTAATAGCAGGCAAACATCTAAACCCAAGGTCAATAATATACTCATATACGATGATGATGATGATGATGATGATGATGATGATGATAGTAGTAATGGTGGTAATAGTGATGATGTATATGATGATACAGTCGAATCATATGAGGAAGATTGTCCTATCCCTTGTCATGAACCTGCTGCATATGATGATAGTACTGTATTATATAATATACATGATGATATGAGAGATCTAATTGATACCATCATTGAGGAGAGATCTTCTAGAGTGGTATCATCCTTAAGGGGTGCTTATCATAATCAACAACAACAAGTGGCATCTACTACACCAACAACAACAACCATGATCAGGTAGTAGTAGTAGTATAACTATATACTACATATATCCTACTACTCTCAGTACTACTCCATCAACTCCTAGGACAGTTGAGACAAGCAGTGATGGTATAGGAGAGGAAGCTATAGGGTCGTAGTATTAGTATTGGGTATAGTTGTAAAAGGAATGGTATTAGGTATGATTATTCATTCGAATTGAATGACTATGATGATGATGAGTAGTAATCATGTCATTATTACTCTAATGAGTAATGTATGATGATAGTAGGCCCATCAATCCCTATCATGTTGTTGTTATATAATATCCACCACCATGTTACGGCGGCGGCGCATACCGTAGTTTTGTTATTATACAATGAGGGCTTATTATCATCATTAATGAGTAGTATGAGATTGGAAGTAGGGTAATTTATCATAACTCCTCCATATGTGGCCTTTCAATAGGCTCTTATCTATAGCAGCAGACGAGTCGATATTCAGAGCAGCATTATAGATGAATGCTTGTTAAGCTGTATGTATTACATGTATATACTCCTATTATGTTGAGTATATGCATATTGAGTCTATCATCATTAGATTTTGTATGATACCCATTTCATCATCATCATCATCACCACCTCAAGAGGAGGGTGTAGTAGTATATGGTATACAGATACCTAATAGAGGTAGTATCATGTTGAGTGTAGTAATGATATCATCATCATTATTCAGATCATGCTGTATTGGTGCGTAAGATCATATTATTATCAGCTATTGGTGCACTCTTTGTTATTATCAACTCAGTAAGATGATGATGCTGGTGGTGGTGATCCTAGTACTGTTATTATCATATACTCGTTAGGTTAGGAATGGTATTCATAATAGAAGTTCTCATGCTGCTACTACTAGCATATACATACTACTGTCTATATCATTAGGGTTGTTAGTACCTGCTTGTGGATGGATGGGGGCTAAACAAAGGTATTATCAATAATGCTATACCATAACATGTCCTACTCCTACTACTCTTCAGTAATCGTACCCTAATATGTTGCTTTTGTGGATGCAATCTCTGTAGTGTGGTAAGTAATAGTAGTATCATTATTATCGTCAATACTGATTGTTAATTATATTACTGCTTAGGTATTTACCATTATAGGTGTTGTTGGAATTATAGTATTACATAATATTTTTGGAGATTGGTATGATGAATGTGTCCATGGTGATACCAATATGAAGGTTCTATATACTATCGACTATATAGTTAGTGAACTCGTTGATAACAGATTAATCCTATTACTGGTTATAAGGAGGAATATGCTATATCAGATAAGGATATGTCCATATCATGTAGTAATAGTAGTGATAATAACATTGTATTAGCTTCTTCTTGTTGTTGTAGGTGATGATATTAATAACATTACTGGACCTACTACGCTCGATTCCCCTCTACTAATCCTTATCATACTACCTATCATATCTATTATATTCAATACAGCTAGCTTCTATTATGGTTACAAACTGTAATACTAATACCAATACTCATATCATCATCATCACTATCTGTATTAGCAGGTACAGTATATTGGGGGATGATGGTGTAGTATTGGGTATACCCCATAGTAGTGTAGTAGATGGTATATGGGTCCATAACAACAACAACACATTACCCCATCCTACTATAGTAGGATATACAACTAATACCTCATCACTACCACCATCCATGAGTACCAAAGACCAAGGATCAATACAGATTGATAGGAGGATGAACAAGAACAGTACCAGTAATAACAGTAACTCACAACAACAGCTGTGAGTATTAGTCCTGCTTATGCTACATGCTATTCATGCTGCTGCCCTTTGCTGTCAACAACAACAACAATAGTTATTGTATTGTGTTATTAGTACTACTACTACTACCATCATCATGTTGTTATAGTTATATTTACTGTTATTATGGCCAATAGGATCATCCCTCCTAATACACCATCTCGAGACTCTGGAGATAATAGAGTAATAGGTAGTAGAGTATTTGATATGTTTATATCATGTTGTTGTACACTACCATTACCACGTATATATATTCCACCACGTCGTATATCAGAGACTATGTCTTCAACAAGAGAAGCCTTATTATTTGTACAAGGTAATGCAATACTACTATTCTCGGCTATCATACGATACTCCCTATGTACAGTATACAGTAGTATTATTGATGATGTAGCTTTTCTAGGATGGAATGATATAATAACTGCATTAATAATAATACTATTTCGTAGAGGTGGATGTCAATCTAGTGGTAGTTGGTTAATGTTAGCATGTATATGGGGACCTATTAGTATCATGTTTGATCTATTCTCCTTATATATCAACTTTACTACTACTACTTCATCTAGTAACTGGAAGTCTCGACTTAGTGGCTCTAACTATACCTATTGGGTTGTTGATAATATATTATTGATAATATGTGGTATAATATTACAAACTTATCTTGTTGTAAAATGTTATAAATTGATTAAAGAATTAATACCAGATTGGATATCAACATTAACTGGAGATGATCCTAGATATGAGTAATAATAATAAATCTACTACTACTCCTACTACTGCTGCTGCTGCTGCCTTGACCATCATCATAGTTACTACTACTACCTCAGTTACGGTCTTAGATTGTGTCCAGGAGAACAGCCTATCACAAGACAACAAGTACTACTACTACCTCCACCTGTATGAGTTATTATGATGATCATAAGAGGCGAACTAACTATCATCATAGCAGAAGAAACTACTACTACTATCATCATCATTCTATATAACATTTCCATAATATTATTATGATCATTGTGTATGGTGTACTATCTATGCATATTAGTATTTTTAATACGATATGTCATCCCCATCCTTAAGTGGTGAAGTAGTAAACTCTCCTCACTATCACCAGTACTATGTCATCGCCAATCTTCATCATTACACCTAACACTGTTATCACTATTATGCGCATCCTTATTATTATCACTATACCTTGGCATGATCAGGTTCATCAATCTTTCTCCCGCATACTATTGGCGTAACTACTGATGTTCCCATCAATATATATGGTTACATTAGATATCATCAGTCCCAGTACCTACTTTACGATCTATCACTAATATTCAATGTCGCCTAACACAAGTTCGGTCATCTCATTGGTGGTTGGGCTAATATCGGTCTAGAAATATTTTTTATTCTTGCTTCGATATTCCTTGGAGCGAATAATGTTATGGATACAGACTACAATAATATTAATAATGATGATAATAATCTTCATATTATCATCATTACATGGGCTCTTAGTTCTGTATTCATGGATCCATATAAGTTACTTTAGCAACGACGTTCTGGGTCTTATTAAAAGGCTTACTCTTTACTGGTCTATCCGCTAGTTTCGGTGCTGTGGTACTACATTCTCTACTATTACTACTAATAATATTAATAATAGTGGATTCCCTTCGTTATACATTGGCTGATACTATTTACATACATGCGTAAATTGCATCCTTCATTAAATAATAATATGAATAATAGGTCATTATCCTGAGTAATGCTACACGCTATATTTTGAATAATACAGTTGCGCCATCCTTTGATAATCAAGTAGTATTCCTGAGTATCGTTATTGGCAAAGATAGTATTATGATCTATGGAGATGTCTACTTGGGATGTTCATGATGGTTCTGATATGTTGTGTTGTCATAGATAGTCGTTGTGTAGAGATGTTCTAGGGCATACATTCCTTTGCCATCACTAACTCAAGTGAATTAGTATAAACCTTTAATACCAACAAGAGGAGTAATTATATACACAACAGTAACGTAATTTACAAGGAATTATTACATTGTTGTTAATAATTTTGGAAGAATGACGACAGTAAGAACATAATAGTACTAGTCAGATATCAAAACGTATAGAAAGGTGACGTTGAAGACACTGATCGTTCACGTTCGTTGACTTCTCCCTCGTCGATGAGCGTAGTAGTAGTAGATGTAGAGGTTAGTCGTATTGCACGTTGTATTGTATTGAGAAATGTCCAGCATATAACCCATCGTGTTTGCCTACCTTGATAAAGGGCAATTGTCTTTACTTCTACTATACGTGGGTCTACATAACGCATAATGATGAACATAATAATCAAGCACTAGTATTATATTGCTTACTTTTATTCATTAACTTTTCCATCTTCTTCAATGTAGTCCTTCTAGCACAAAGACTGGTAAACCAAATACATAAATGAGGATGATCTTCTGACTCCTTAAGCATCCTATAATATCATAATACCCCAGACACTACTACATGCATACTACCTTGTTAGGAATCCTACTTCCCCTCCTTCACATCTCATCTCCACTTCAGATCCACCATAGTCTTTATAAGGATTCCTATTCATATCATCATCATCAGTAGTAGTATTAGTAAGATCATAGAAAGGTGGATTACACATAGAGAAAGTGTAGGTATCTTGTAGATCTATACAGCCTCCTTCGAATATCTTCATTTTATCATATTGTTTTTTAATGGTAATAATACTCTTGATATGAGGATTATTATCAATAATCCTTTGAGCATTATCAATAGATGATTGTGATACATCAGTACCGATCATATGCCATCCATATATTGTAGCAGCAAGTAATGAATAAATAGCATTACCACCAATACCAATATCAATACCCTTAACTACTATCCTATTACTATTATTATCTATAGATTGTTGACAACCTATAAGATCAGCAATATGGTGTATATAGTTTTCCCTAGTTGGTACTGGTGGTATAAGAGATCCATCGGGTACAGTCCATCCTTTAATATTATATAAATGTAATAATATACATCTAGTAAGACACTTAACAGCATTACGATCATGATAATTGATACTATAAGTACCATACCTATTACGGTACACATATTGTGCCAATTCCTCGCATCCCACTACACTCGATAACTCCTTGTAATCTATTGGATTTATATGTTTATTACGTGGATGCATCTTATTAGTATTATTAACATAACGTCCAAGTCCAAGTCCTAATCCTAGTCGTGGTCCTATATTAACTTTGTCATCCCTACAAATGACTTCTTCTTCTTCTTCTTTGATATCTTCTCTAGCCCTCTTCATAAGAAGGAGTATAAGACTGTATATAAGACCAATAAAGTCACATATACTATAACACAAGAACGTACTATTGATTAGGATAAGTAAGGATATAATATTAGCGTCCTCCCCCTCCTCCTCCTCGTCGTGGTGGTGGTGGTGGTGATGATCTATTATGATCACCTCGATCACCTCGACTACGATGATGATGATAATGATGATGATGTGATGATGATGATGTACGATTTCTATCTCGAGATCGACTTCTCCTTCTCCTTGTTCTTCTACTACGCCTTCCATCATCATCGTCGTAGTCTCCCCTACTACCATGACGTTGTAATACTATATCATCTCTAGGTTGCCGTGGCAGTACTCTAGTAGCAGTACTACTACTACCATTAATACCTGTATTATAATACATGTTGTTATTGTGAATAGCATTGATGTTGCAACCTGCTACCTGATCTCATTTTACTACTATTATTGCTATTATCATGTTGTAAGCTGCCTCTAGCCATAGCCTCTTGTTGTTGTAACCTCTCAGCTGTACGTTTATCAGGACCTATTGTAGTAGTATAGTAATAATAATCATCATTAGCACAAACATGACCCCATTATAGTACCACAATGAGGACCTTCTACAAAGTAGAGCTTCATAGACTGTTGGCCGCCTGCTTCTTCTTGTTGTTGGCGTTTCTTGGTAGATGATGATGTTGTTGGAGTTGATATAGTAAATAAGCATTTATCAGCAGTAAGAGCTTTCTTACCATCCAATGGTGTTATTTGTAACTAAAACCCTCATTATTACATATACTATAGTAATGATACTACTACTATTATTACTTTTAATGTATTAGGTGTCTTGGTTGATAATAGATATTTATCACTATTTATTAAACCTTTACCAGCAGTAGTTATACTATGTATAGTAGTAGTACCATTAATAGGTTGTATCATCATACGTTGTCTATTTGTTGAATACCATATAGCAACATGTTGATTCTGTACTCCAATACCACGATCCAATATTAGATTATCTTCAGCAATATTCTCAAATTCACTACCAAATATTAAACCTCTATGATCATCTAGAGGTAATTGAGATAACTAATACCATAAACATCATCAGCATAAAGACCATAACAATCATCATAACATTACTACTACCTGTTTTCCTACTAACACAGATTGGCAGTCTCCTCCTTTTCCTTTTCCTTTTCCTTCTTCTTGTTGTTGTTGAGTTGTAGTAACTTCATATACCTTCAATATGAATTTCCCTTTAGGTGGGAATCCAGCCCCAGGTGGTATTGTGAATTTACCCAATTCATCGAATGCTCGATGACCATCATTATTATCCTAATAATAATAGTGAGAGCCTCCTGTATTGTTGTTAATAGCTTATAACTACCTTAGCAGAGAATCTCTCTCTCACTTTATGTTGCTGTCTATTACCAGTTACTGTAGATAGGAAACATCTTGGATCAGCACGCATAGCAATAAATGATGATGGGAAAACTGAATATGATTTGGTGATGTTGTATTTATAACACAGTAGAATAGTAAGAATAGGAAAGTACTTGCATATATGTTGTCATAATCATCGTTAGTATCCAATAATGATCATTATCATTATCTGTTATACCATCTACTTAATATTGTAAGGCCATCATTGTAACCACCTCCATCACTACCACCTACACATACCCATCATCATCATCACTACTACTATACTACTTCCTTTATTATTATTACCTATATTATTATTATTCCTCCACTTCCGACGCCCTCCAGCTATCATCATAATCACTGCTACACTTAATACCATAAAGGGTAGGGTAGTTGTACCAGATGCCAATGATATCAAGTAATCTCTAGCTCCATCATAGAAATGTATCAATCTATTACCAACTGTATCATCATCACCACCAACAGTAGTAGTAACTTCCCGGGGAGTAGTAGCATTATTATTATCTGTGTAAATACTGCTATATAGTCATCATCATCATTATTACTATCATCATCCATTTCCTGTGTATTATTATTTCCTGTATTAGCCTGTAATAGTAGTATAGGGCCTCTTAGATCAGCTCCTTGTGGTAGTAAATGAGACTTTAATGGTAACCATAATGGATCGGTATCATTAACAATGACTTCGTGTAATCTACCTTTGAATTCATACCTAATATTAATAGTGTATCATTGATGATATATCATCATATTACACAACATATAGAGACGCCTCCATGATATCCACATCATCATTATTATTATTAGTATCACCACCCTGTATCCCCCTATGATAATACTGTTGTTGAAGATGTAATGGTATTGGATTATAGAACCCAGGTATATCAGATTTAGCTAATCCAGCGGCCAATATAACCTACTACTACTACAATAGTGATTGGTAGTATTATTAATAAGAACAGGTATTATTATTACCTTATGTGTATCTACTGTACATTGTAATGGTATAGTAACATCTATATAAGGTCCTTCTATATCCCCATTATGATCTCCATTTAAGTTACCAAATAATGCCTATAGTAGTATAATAATTACTATTAGGTGTTTCTTCTTTTGTTGTTGTTGTTGTTATTACTTTGATGATAATAATACCATGACGTTTCTTCTCCTTATTTAATATTCTCACATATTCATGTTGCATATTATCAATATCCCTATCAGCTTGAGCTTTTAGTAATGTTAATAATCTATTACTATCCTCTATAGTAACCATTCTCCCTTCCATCTTTATATCATATATAATACGTTTAGTATCATTAGATAGACACTTCCATGCTGCTTGTATAGCTGTCCAATGTTGTAATGATGATGCTGCTACTACATGTTGTTGTTGTCGTTGCTCTTCTTGTCGTAGTTTTTGTTGCTCTTGTTGTTGAGAAGTAGTAGCGGTAACATCATCATCATCCTTCTGCTTTTTCTTATCGGCATTGCTATGTATGGTATTATTCTCCTTCTTTTCCTTATTCATCGCGGTAATAGAGCTCGTGGTCGTAGTTGTAGTAGTCGACTTTATGTCATCATTAGGTGTCGTCGTCTTCACTTTATCAGGATGATATCTCCTACATACAATAACAATACTATTAGAAGTATTATCCATTATCATCATGATGATGATCATCATACCTGCATATATCATAGAAAGCATGCCTAATATCATCTACTGATGCATCGTGTGATACTCCTAGTAAACTATAATAATCTGCTATCTTACTGTTACTAGATGTTGATGATGATGATGATGATGTAGCTTGTCTAGGTGTATGATGTGATGATGATGATGATGATGAAGGCATGGTATAATAATAAGGATGATAATAATAATAACCACTGTATAGTAGGTATTGATGTGGTATTGATGATCATTGTTACTATTAACACATTGGGGTTATTAGAAGTAGTTATTATTACTATAATATCACGACTACATTGAAGGTGATGATAAATATAGGAGTATAGTAATGATGATGATGAAGATTATATCATAATACAATGAGCATGTAATACTATATAGGTTCTATAATCGTACAAGGTTGGAATAATGATAATGATTCGAATATCTACACCAATGCCAACATCAATATTAGAATCATCATCTAATATTATTAGATATATCACTTTCAATGATGCATTGTGATGAGCATCACATAATCGATAGTATTAATAACACCCAGGACGGTAATGAGCAGTCGTGGTGATCGTAGGTATCAATGGTATGTTTCGCCACTGGTGTTCCCACTTTCGTGCAAGTGCCAGCAGGTCTCCGGTTCGAATCCCAGGTTGGGTATTTTTCCGAATGCATAATATGTTTTTAGTGTATATATTGTCAAGGATGGGTTACATAAAGATTTCCATATTCTTGTGGGTATAGCCGTCGTCCAATCAGCTCCTAATTACTCCTTCCGTCGTATTCGAACTCTCTATGGTTATGGTGGAATAACCCCTACGTATGTACACAATAATTCGCAGTGTACAATAGGCCCGCTCGCTACACAATTATAATAAACACTACTCAAGTTGTTGATGATGATGCTATGACCACTATGATAATGGTAAGAGTAGTGGTCATCATCATAATCATCGGCATTTCCATGTATAACCGGGACCTCCTAGTATTGAAGAGTAACACTACATGATAATAGGAAGACGACGACAAGTACACCAATAATGATTGTAATGGCATGTATGCTACTACTCATCATAGTCAACGTATACGGTATGTTTTCAATTTATCACAAACCTCAGTGATAGATGGCCTATTGTTAGGTAAATGATCCCAACATTTAGTCATAATATCGATAAGTCCTTTATGAATATCTTCATTATCATCTAGATATGTTTTAGTAGGATATCTACTTAAATCGGGTCTTCTACCTCTACTTACTGCTAATACTATCTTCATAGCCTCTAAACCAGTCTCTTCATATGGTATAGTACGACATAATATCTCATACATAACAATACCATAACTATATATATCTACCTTCTCAGAGTACCTACTATCATCACCATCATCACATATCCTACTACTATGCCCTGCTGTTGTTGTATATTACTGATTGCCATTCAAGACTTCAGGTGCCATCCAATGATAAGTACCAGCATTAGCCGTCATATCATCTTGATCTTGTTGTTTAATTTTAGCCATACCAAAATCAGCTATTTTAATTATTGGTTTATCATGTTCATCTTCTATTCTCTCTGTTAATAATAGATTTAATGATTTGAGATCTCGATGAACAATATTAGATGCATGTAAATAGGTAAGACCTTTAGCTATATCTAATAATATCTTTAATTTCTGTGGCAATGATAATTCTATATCATCATCACCATTATGTAGTAGATCGAATAGATTACCACCTTCACAGAATTCAAAAACAACTAAACAATAAAGTATGATAATGATTATGATAAGATTATTATTATTACCTTTAATAGGTTCTTCCACCGTTACAGCACCCATAAATAATACTAAATTAGGATGCCTACATCTAACCATAATAGCCAATTCCCTTTTGAATGCCTAATAATATTAGTACTGCTATTACTATGATAATAATAACAACAAGCATCATCATTATAATGAGTATTA
Source organism: Perkinsus marinus ATCC 50983 (assembly GCF_000006405.1). NCBI lineage: Eukaryota > Perkinsozoa > Perkinsida > Perkinsidae > Perkinsus > Perkinsus marinus. The sequence continues at coordinate 331,907 of NW_003216446.1, forward strand.
CCCTTAACAACTTAGATGTCCTCTTACCACCTAATTTAATCTGTTTAACAGCAACTGCAGTACCTCTCCATATACCATGATAGACCTCAGCTGTAACCCCACTACCACACTTATATTCCATCTGCTATCAATGATAATGATAAGCATTATTAGTACAATATTAGTAGTAGAGTTATTATTACCGTTATTTCCTTTGGATCGAGTTCCCAACAACTCCATTGATTATTAATAATAACATCATCCTCATCATCGAGAGTATTATCAGTAGCATTCATAATGATGAGATTAGGGACGACGTCGACAGATGATGATGAACACTGATATCGCTACGCCATTCTAATCGATAAAAGATACCATGAACGTGAGTGAGTAGGACTTGTTTTATTATTATCTATAATGATGATGATGATACTAAGACACTCCAAGAATATGATGAATAATGGTAGTAATATTATGAAGTGGTTATCTTGGTATGGTATAGGAGGTATAACTGGTTATATATACCTTATTAATGATGATAATAGTCTGAGATGTGCTGAGAAGGATCCACCATCACCACCTGATTGGCCCTTCTGGTTTAAGGTAATTATGATAAGAGTATTACCTTATTGTATGATGTTGTGTAATTAGGCATTTTCCCATTGTCATGATATACCATCATGTAGAAGAGGTTATGAAGTATATAGACAAGTATGTGCTACTTGCCATGCAGCTAGGTTTGTATGCTTTAGGCATATGGTTAATACGGTAATATTGATAACAATAGCAGTAGTAATCAATACATAATATTAGATATACCCTGAGAATAGAGTTAAACAATTGGCAGCTAGTTTTGATTATGAAGATGGTCCTAATGATAGAGGTACTACTAGTAGTAGTAATAATGTTTAATAACTATTACTTGTATTAGGTGAGATGTTTACCAGACCTGGTAACCTTCTAGATCCTTTCCCATCACCTTATCCTAATGAGGAGGCTGCTAGGTTTGCTAATCAAGGAGCATCTCCGCCAGATCTATCACAACAAGCTGCTGCTCATCATGGTGGCTGTGATTATATTATGTCCTTACTAACAGGTAGTACTACTAGGAGTAGGTATAGTAATGGTAGTAGTAGTCTTGTAGGTTATCGTGATCCACCAGCTGGAGTAAGTCTACGTTCTGGATTATACTACAATACATATTTCCCAGGAGGAGCTATATCAATGCCACCACCACTTAATGATGGTGCTATTGAATATGAAGATGGTACACCAGCTGTAGCATCACAAATGGCTAAGGATGTTTCACAATTCCTAACTTGGGCACAAGATCCTCAACATGATGAAAGGAAGCTTATTGTAATAATACTATTACTCAATGTGAGTATTGATGATGCTGATTATGTTTAGGGATTAAAGATGTCAACAGCTGCATTGGTATGGTTATTCAGTATTAGTGTATGGAATAGGCATGTATGGACTATGATCAAGACTAGACGTATTGACTTTACTAAGACGGTCTATTAACAACAACTAATAGTAACAATACTATTAATAGTCGTCTTCGTCGTACAAGTGTTGCCTATATGGCTTCACTATTATCAACACTATTGATCATCATCATCATCATGGTTGTCATTGCCCTCCGTAGTAGGAAGTATTACTTTTTGCCCACCATTCTTATTCTTCTTGTGTTATTAGTGATTTAATTCTAGGGGGCATGTATACCAATACTATGTCACAATACAAGAATAATACTCATCATCAAGAAGAAGACACTCAACATCAACATGATGATGATGAGATAAGAGGAGAGATAGCTGTATTAGATAATACCCCAGAGAGTAAGTGTATATTGAGGAGTAATAATCCCTATTACTATATTATAGATGATAATGTTGTACTACGCACTACAAGCCGTACTAGTTATTATGGTAGGAGTCTGTCCTCTATATTATATAATACATGTAGTAGTAGTGCACTTGGTGGAAGTAGGAGGAAGAATATGATGATGACTACTACGACTACCAATAGTAGTAGTAGTGACTGGTAATAATAGTGAGTATATTGAGGGAGTATTACTACCAGTAATAGTAGATTTGTTGTTATTGTCAGTCATATACTACCATCATCATTATCTCATCAAAAAGCGTTATCATCTCCTTGTATTAATAAGCAGCATCATAGGATGTCTGTTGGGGAATTGATAGTATTTGATAATAATGATGAAGAAGATGAAGAAGGGTTAAAGAAAGCAACAGAATGGAACGTTAATAGGTAATAGTGATATAATAACTCCTAGTAGTATGTTTATTATTATTATCATTGTTATTGTTGTCAGAGTATCACGATCTATAAGTCATAGATCAGCAGTACCATACTTCTCATCATTGTCTAATATTACTACTAGTATTGATGATGATAGTAGTAGTAGCAGTTGTCATGATGATAAAAGTGACTATACTACATGTAGTGATGGACAACAGAATGATGATGATAATAATAATAATACTTCTACTCAAGAAGAAGAACAAGGAGGAGGAGGAAGTTGTTGTTGTTATGAAACATGTGAGGAGGGAGAAGAGGATGAGGAGGAAGAGGAGGGAAAAAAGGGTTATACACATCATCATCATCACGATCATCATAGTAATAATATTACGGACAATATACTATATAATAATGTCGTCGTATAGGTAGTAATAATATTGATAACAAACTTGTTATCACGACAACCACCAGGGCAACATCATCATCATCATCATCATCATCATCATACTCCTTTCTTAATGGTTATGATGATTTTATAATATCTGCATATGATAAGGCTGTACAGTATTGTAAACCATTATCAACTGATGCCGATGATAATACTACTACTAGTAGTAGTGCTTGGATACCACAACACGTTAACAATGTATTCGATGAGAAAAGGAATCTTACAGTACTAATACCATCATCATCATCATCATCATCATTAATATCCTTATTATTCTTAGGCATACATGCGTGATGAATTGAATGGTGGTAAATTATGTCGTCTCGATTGTGATTTCCCAGAATATACGGTCCAAGAAGTGTAATATTGAGCTAAACCTGTCTGATGATGAGTATCATCAACATCATCATTACTAATACTATCCTACTATTGTAGATATAATGTACTGTATGATAAACGGAAACAGAAGGAATGGAATAAATTGGTAGAATCAGTATGTTATATTGATGATGATATAACAATGCCTAGTATAACAAGGACTAGTAGTAGTACTACTACTACAGGGAATGACAATGATAATTATGATCATGATGATGATATTGAGTGTCATGCAGTAGCTACTAAATACTATAGTCCAATACCATACTTCAAACCAGAATTGAGGGAATTGAGATCATGTATAACTCCACCACCACCACTACCACCACATAAGGATAATAAGGGAGAAGAGGTGGACAGGGGGATTATGAAACATTACATAATAGCTTCATGTAATAACAACAACAAGAACTAGCTATTATTATTATTGTTATTGTTATGCTCAGCTGATTACAAAGCATTATATGATATGCCTTATGATAAGGGTAGAACTCCAACATATGTCCATTTAAGTGTACAAATGGTCAGTGGTAGTAGTACAAGTACTAGTATTATTAATAATAATGGTGATGGTTATGGTAGTAGTAATAGTAGTAGCACTAAGAGTAAGACTACTACTAGTAGTAGTACTACTACTACCCATTTTACTTATGTATTGGATTTGAATAATATCCCTAAATATTTACCAGTTAATACATTAGGGATAAGGAATACTGTTAAATTTGTAATAACAACAATAACACATCACTAATATCGACCTATTAGTATCATCATCATCATCCTTACTATTATTATTTAGGTTACCTGCTTGGAAAAGGAGCTACTTAGAGTATATGGTACTCATAATAATAGATCATAAGGGAACAAGGAGGGAAGAAGTACATTCAACATTTATCTACTACTACTACCACCATTGCTACTACTACTTCTCTTATTATTATTAGTGATTCTTCGTGTCGTTCTTTTTGTTGTCATTCTTGTTGTTGTTTTTGTTGTTGTTCTGTTACAATTGTTGATGATCTGATGTCAATCACATCATCATCATCGTAGCCCAGTGTTTGTGGTGTTAGTAGTTGTTTCAATTAACACAATGATGATGATTATTCCATAATCCATTATTATTACTATAGGGTCACCACCACCACCTCACTGATGACACTGTACTATGTGAATAACTAGTGGTAATACTTGTTGATGTTGTTGTTGTATTAGTAATAGTAGCAACAACAAGAATGAGTATCATCATGGAGAGACCCTCCTACTCCACTCCTCCTCCTCCTTATTATCATCAATCCTCTATTATATATCATGATCATGATCAATTTAACAAGAACAACAAGGGTTATTTTCATCATCATTATCAACAACAACAACAAGAACAAGCTAGTATGAATACTCGACCACCACCACCACCAGCTACTACTACCCCTGTTGTTGCTTCTGCTGCTGCTGCTGTTGCTTCTGGTGCTTGTCTTGATGGAGCTTGTATGGATAATATGTTGTTAATGGTTGGATCATCATCATCATGTTGGTCTGATTGTCGTCGTTATGAAATAGAAAGGCGTAAATTGTGGGATAGAGTTCATGGCGGTCATGCTATATTATTATCTAATAGAATATCTAATGATCATTATATAAGACAGTAATAATAATAATATGATCATCATCATCATATACTACTACCATTACTACCATTACTAGTAGTAGTAGTCATTATCATCATGTTCGTTGTGTATCAGGTCATTTGATAGAATGTATGGCAAGATATTAACCATCATAACTCAAGATGATCATCATCATGATGATGATTCTACACCTCTTGATAAGGAAGATGATGATGATGATATTGGAATGAACATAGATCATGATGATAATGTAGTAAGTGAATATATATATAATCATCCTCAACTACTACACCTTTCAAATGTATTATCTTCCATTAACCGCCAATCTGGAGGATGTCCTGCATCATCTATCATGGAACAGCATCATCATCAACAACAACAACAACCTGATCCATCCTCTATACATGTCAATGATATGCTATCGATCATCACCACTTCTTCCTCTTCCTTTTCTCCGACTACGACTACTACTACAACTAACGACAACGTCGTCGTATTCCGTACAGCTCCTCGGCTTGGTTTGGATAATAATAATAATGATCAGCATCATCATCATCAACAACATCAAGAAGGAGTATCCTCTCCTACTTGTAGTAGTAATAGTGATAATAACATTGAAGTCCGTAATACAGACTATGACGGTGGGGATGATAGGAACTTATCTAATAAGAAGACTACTACTTTAGATGCTACTACTACTACTGCTGCTGCTGCTAGTGCTGATGATGAGAGACATCATCATCACCATCATCATCGTAAATGTATACAACAATGCATTGTACAATAATTCAACGATAACGACCATAATAACGACGACGACGATAGTATATATCCCAACTACCATTCTTCTCATACTAATGGTTATATTAACATCAGCATGTATATAAATCATCATCATCATGTTGAGTAGTAGCAGCATCATCGTTATATACATTATAGTCGTGTTTAGTGTACATGATTATAGTATAATAATGGTTATGATGATAAATGAATAATGGTTAATAGATATTTATTATATCAACACTATGCTGTTACCATCATCATCAGGGTCACGAGAAGAGTATAATCATAATGCTACTGAGAATATATCCACTCTTTCTCCTACTACTAATACACAACAATGTGGTGAAGCCAGTAATGTCCTTACTACTACTACTACTCCCACCGGTACTCTTCACGAAAGCGGTGGGTGGTGGTCTGAGGATCGAGTCGTCATTGATGAGAACGATAGGGATATGAGTGACTTACAACATCAACAAGTAGTAGTAGGATCATATAATGATGAAGTATTATTATTAAATGATCACACTAGCAATACTCTACCTCGTACTATTACTAACTCAGTAAGGTTGCATGACGAACCTGGTAATGATAATGATGATGATGATCCTATAAAAGAGTGTATTACTGCTCAAACTAATGCATTCTATAGTGTAAAGGATAATAAGATTAAGGAGTTTGTATGTGGTAAGATAGGTAGATGGAAAGGGTTGGTATCACCTAATAATGGTGAATTACCTTTTATATCACCACAAGACTTTAATCATATATGCCGGTAATAATATTAATAATAAATCCCTAAGAAGAGTATTCCTTCTTAGTATACGACAATATATGGTAAATAAAGTGGAAGGTCGTAGGGTAGTAATCACACAGGATGGTGATGATGATGATGATGGTAAGAATATGGTATAACTTATGATTATTATCATTATGTGGTAGGTGATGATGATGATAAAGAAGAGCATGGACCGTCGTCATCATTAGGTTATGATAATATGTATCATCGACTTTATAATAGGATACCATTAGGGTATCCCATACATATTGCTATTATTAAGGTATTCCATGTTCATCCATCGACCTTATGTGATGTAATATCTCTATTATTATTAATATTACTATACTAATGATGATACTCATAGGTTATTGGTTATTACCTTATGAATGATATAATGGGTGGAGTAAAGGCAAATACTGCTGGTTATAGTAATAACAATATATGTGGTATGTCCTGGTCATTAAATACTAATGACGCATTGACACGTATTGATAATATAATCAAGTAATAATACGACTACTACTACTACTACTACTACTACTACTACTACTAGAAGAACCATTATACACACTACGAGCGTCATGATAACCTTGTTGTTCCTCCTCTTCATTATGATGTTTAGATTTGCTTATGATGCTCTTGATAAGAAGGACCTTGTTAATAGAGCTAGATCTGGTTATAGTGTTGAAGTAATGATATCATAACGATTACTCATGCCACTCTGTTGTTGCTATTATATCAGGTATCCTTCTACCATAACTTTCCTTTAAGATCGGTACATGCTGGCAAGAGTGGTGGCAGTGGTGTTCCTCCTCCTCCTCCTCCTCCTCCTCCTCCTAATAGACGTCTGCGAGTAAAGATATTTATGGGTTATATTATGGATGCATTGAAGGGATACGATCTATCATCAGTCGTAGTAATAACAATAACACCAATAAGAAGGATGGTATTAGTATTGCATACAGGTTGATAATACTACTATTACTACTGATGTTGTTGCTGATGATGACTATCCTCACCATCAACATGAGCAGCCATGTGCAGGGAATGGTGGTCATTGTAAGGAGAATGTTATGATGATGAAGAAGAAGAAGAAGCAGCAGCAGTTAGTCGGGGGGATAGGATGCAATGAGGAAAGGGAGAAGGAAGAGGAGGAATATTTTAGTATTCCACAACAACAAGAAGAAGGAGTTACATTATCATCATTACCAACAACAAAAGGGAGGAAAAGATCATCATTATCATCATATCAATCAATGTTCACTGAGTATCGAGACTTATCAGATGATGAACTGATGGATTATGATGATGATAATAATAATAATAAAGACGATGATGTACTACTCTATACTGTTATTATTTTCTATTACAATATTCAGTTACGAATGCATTCAGACTATACAAGAAGAACGAAACAAGCTGCACATGTACTAGCAGAACATTGTGATGATGATTATGGGCATGAGCATAAGCAGAGTAGGTTATAGTAGTAGTAGTGGGGTCTAGTGGTGGTAGTGACGTGAAAAACTAATCATTACTATTATCCATACTCTCTATTACAAGGTATTCGTATGATATCCGATGATGATAATAATAGAGAGGCCAAGTATCGGATATTGGTCCGTGATAATGCTAAGAAGATGTACTTTCAATATTAACAACAGCAACTTCTACTACTACTAGTGTCACTCAGGTTATCGGAAGAACTATCTCTATTGTATCAGGCTGTATATGCTACTGCATATAATGGTGCATCTTATGAATCTAGTCTATATGTAATATTACTACTACTACTACTACTACTACTACTACTACTACTGATGTTAACGGCTACGATAATGATGACGTAGCAGCAGGATCGGTGTCGTTAACAATACTTGTTGATCAGCCGTTAATTGTTCATCATGAATTAACTAAATTCCGTGATCCAGATGAAGATGTATATGATCTCAACAATAATAATAGAAACAAGAGTGATATTAGTGGTATCATTGGTATGCAGCACAATGGAAGGTACGTCGTGATTGTGCTTGTGATTAAACGCATGGTTATATACTCAGCACACCTACTCAATCTAATGATGAAGAGGAAGAGGAAGAGGAGGATAGTATACTGCAAGATATATTCATGGATGCAGCAGTTGATGATACCATTAAAGCTCCTAATAATGCTATTCATGATCTACCATTCGATACACAGGCATTACTCAATCATCCATGCTTTGATAAGGTAACAACAAAATGAGTTGAATACTCACTACTACTACCACGATTACTACTATCTTACGCTTTTATACCAGATACAACATTTCCTTTCAAGACGGTTTATAACGTAATAATATCATCTGTGATATTATCGATAATAAAGTCGTTGTTGCTGTTATAGGGTCGAGGAGGATCCTCCACCTACAATACTCGGTCATCGTGATGATAATGATGATGTATTACAACATCTAGTAGAAAATGATGGTATTAGTGAGGATCCATTAGAAAGGATGTTATATCTATTAAAACTAGCTATTATAGAGCAAGAGAGGTTATCTAGTTCGACAAGGGATGACGCACTTGGAATGAGGAAGTAGTAGTAGTCTTGATGATTGTAATGAGGACCACTAGAATAGCAATCCTCTTTATAGGTATGGTTGTGTTGGTATTGATTTACAGACATCACTCGAACAGTTATCAGTGTAATACTCTTTCGATACTTTCATCACTATATATTGGTGATCTTGATTATCGTTAGATATGATCCGGAAAGTAATCCTGATGGTATTGTCATTTTCCCTACTATATTACCAAGCCATGTTCATAGACTATGGCAATGGTTTAGTCATGCACTACCTCCATTAAAGAAGGATTCACAGTAATATCCAACACAATGATCATCATTATAACAATAATATTAATCCATTATCATCATTCATAGGTATTTTCATCTCATACACATTGATAGTGAAGGGGATTATTACCAATTACATGTTGAAGGCGCGGGATGCTTAATCATCTATGCAGGACTTCATAACAGTCTCATGATCAAATTTGAAAAGGAATTATACAAGTACTACTACTACTACTATCACCTATAATAATGATTATCATGTTGCTGCTGCTTCTGATGTTCATCTCATTGTTTAGATACGGTTTATCAGGTAGAGATGATCTGGCTAGTATTGATAGATTGGGTAGGTATGTAATGCGGAAATGGACCATATCTCGTACAGATGTTGTGTAAGTGATGACAGTAGTAGTAGTTTATGGATAATTCCCTTTTCCTGTAATGGTGTTATTATAATTAGGTTCGGTGGGGATATGGCGGCATGCCCATTCAGTCATTTAGCTGAGAAGACAAGGAGAGGTATCCCACCTAGTTGTACAAGAGAGGAATGGGAGCATAATTGGAGTCTAGATGGACCACGGTATTATTATTATTATCATTATCACTACTCGTTGTAGTAGTAGTAGTAGTAGTAGTAATGTATTACTTCCCGTTGTTGTAGTGATTTATTGAGTATTTTTATCGTTATTATTATGGTTTAGGATGTATGAGAGCTCGTCATCCGATATTGGAGGATGGATGCAATTTGTCCTGTCCGAACCAAAGGACTTCGTACAATGTCGAGGAATCTCCCTCCAGGAAGAGAACCGTATCATGACATTACCAGGTGATAACAACAGCATTACCCACGACAATACTCATTCCTGCACCGAAAGAACAACAACAAGATGATGAGGAATATATATATCATGTAGGTACCTCCGGACTGAAGTCAGTTGTTATGTGTGCTCTGGCTACTGAAAGAGGATTAGATCCGGCCTGTGATGTTAATAATAATAGTCAGAGCAGTAGCTACAGCTGTTTGTGTGAACTTCTCTATGATAAGAAATGGCTCAATAGTCGACAATGCACGTAGGTTCTTCTACTTCTACTATCCCTCCTAGACCCTGCCATTATTTTATCAAGTTATGATTAGATATGCCCATCCAACTTTATGGCACAAGTTCCCCCAAAGCCATGCAACATTGATGAAGAGTCTAACAGCATGGCGTAATCATTGGTCAATACTCTACTATGCTATATCAGATCTAGTTAAGGCTAGAGCCCTCTCTCTATGTCAACAGGAGCTTACTATACATACTGTAATGTTTGGCCGACGACGAGGAGGGGAAGAAGAAGAAGGGAATCGACAATGATGATGATTATAACCCACGAGGATGACAATGATGATAATGACTTGATGTGTGCCTTCAATATTCGTGTGCTTTTTCTAACGTTTGTTGTTTTAATATTTGTGTTACTAAGCTCTATATAGAGCGGAAATGAAAAGGAGGTTCTATCAACGATTAAGGCAGAAGCTCATTACCTCCCATTCGAGCGTACTATTCCCTCGGAAATATTCCTTTCGTTTATATGATTGGTTACATTTCATAACTAACTAGGTCACACTGGTATAGTCATACAGTAATAATAATTATAATAATACAGCTATAGCCCTAGTAGAGCCAATACATAGAAATCAAAATAGGACAGATGATGAGTCAAAGCACGAGTCAAACTGTTTCTCCCAACCAGAACGGGATTGAGCATGAAAGAAGGCAGTCTGGTAATCAAACGGACATATTCCCCATAGAGAACCATAAGGGTAGGGAAGACTTTGAGGGAGTGAGGCATGGAAGACCTTAGAGACCACTTCGTCTTTATCCATCCGAAGAAGATGGCCAAGCCACAACGGTTGTGGCACAACCATCGTTTCTTCCATAATATCCTCATAACATCGGGTAGATCAGGTTTATGAAGTATAGACTTAGGGTCTAATTTGAGGATACGAGAGAGACAGCGACTGCGGAAACCCCGAAGGGTTTGAAAGATGAATTTGTCGATCCACCAGCATTCATCGCCATACAGGAGAGTAGTAGATATTCTCACTAGATAGAGATTCAAGCTCACTGATTGTCCCAAGGAAGCGTTGCCCCACATATGACAGAGATCATTGAACCTCCATTGTGCTATGGATGTCCTCTGTTTTATATCAAACAGGTGGCTTCCACATGAGGTGATCAATGAAGCCAGGTATGTGAAATCATGTGTATAGGCTAAACTCACACCATTTACAGTACGCGCCATCTAGAAACGCGCGAACTGGGCGGGCACTTTTTTCTTTCATTTTGACGAATTTCGACCTAATTCTTTCACTATTGAGCTCCCCATGCTTGATTACCTATAAATCCAAGTCGCGCAATGGAAACTCGACAAAAAAATATTTTGGTCATTTTTACCTCCCTGACCCTAGCGCATTCTCATTCGGTGCGCTCCTAGCGTCCTGGGGGACGCTTATTGAATCACTCCAGCCTTCCACACCTAGCTACGGTCACAATTCAATTTGACACCTGAATTCAATTTCATCGAATGGCCATCCTAGAGCAGCTGTT